>NC_048303.1:684903-775320 GCF_013100865.1 Trachemys scripta elegans
AGGGGTAGCGAATCCCCCTTGTCCACATGCTTGTTGACCCCCTCAAAGAATTCTAGTAGATTGGTGAGGCATGATTTCCCTTTCCAAAACCACGTTGACTCTTCCCCAACAAATTATGTTCATCTAGGTGTCTGACAATTCTGTTCTTTACTATAGTTTCAGGAAGAAAGTGGCTATTTCCCAGGAGAGAATTCTATTTTGTAAATGGAGCCCGATAGCTCACAATCCAGAGGTCCTGGAATGACTTGAAATCAATCACTGGCACTGGTGTTACTCTCTCCCCTGATGATGACAAGGACGACTCTTTGGGAGGCAACAGAAGTTTCTGCTGCTGTCCCTTGGTTGTAACCTCAAGCTGCTTGTGGAGGCCAATATCCTGCTCTGACATGGAGGGCCTTGCTAATGACACCATTCCTTGTCTTCCTTCGTGCTTGGAAGAGGAATCTGATCTGGGTCCCGTGCAGAAATAGGCCTCAATAAGGCCAATATGGCCAAAGTGGCACATTGTAAGGATTCTGGCCAAGGTTGACACTGGCTGGTCCAGAGCCAGTGACGTCTTGCTTGAGATGAGGCTCCAAACGGGATCCTCTAGTATCCCTTCTTTAGGGCCACTTCCTGAATGTGGAAGAGAGAGGATCCTACTTGATAACAGTGAAACTGCATAGGTCGGCGAGGATGATGAGTATACTGCCTTCGAACAGTGCAGGCTTGGTACTGGTTGGGGTGTCCCAAAGTCTCAGAGGGAGATGCCAATTCCTCTGTTAAGATATATCTTGGGCTCTTGGTGAGTTTGGCCACTGGTACCAATGTCAGTATGTGGTTGATCCTTCTCCAGTCTTAGAGTACACCCAGGGCCGGCTCCAGGGTTTTGGCCACCCCAAGCAGCCAAAAAAAAGTCCAGTTTGGACTCTCACCTTCAGCCCCCAACTAAAACCTCTCCAGCGCCTCATCAAGGATCTACAACCTATCCTGAAAGATGATCCTTCACACTCTCAGATCTTGGGAGACAGACCTGTCCTCACTTACAGATAACCCCCCAACCTGAAGCAAATACTCACCAGCAACCACACATCACTGAACAAAAACACTGACCCAGGAACCTATTCTTGCAACAAAGCCTGATGCCAACTCTGTCCACATATCTATTCAAGTGACATCATCATAGGACCTAATCACATCAGCCACACCATCAGGGGCTTGTTCACCTGCACATCTACCAATGTGATATATGCCATCATGTGCCAGCAATGCCCCTCTGCCATGTACACTGGCCAAACCGGACAGTCTCTACGTAAAAGAATTAATAGACACAAATATGACATCTGGAATCATAACATTCAAAAACCAGTGGGAGAACACTTTAACCTGTCTGGTCATTCAGTGACAGACCAGCGGGTGGCAATTTTGCAACAGAAAAGCTTCAGAAACAGACTCCAGTGAGAAACGACTGAGCTGGAATTGATATGCAAACTAGATACAATCAATTTAGGTTTGAATAGAGACTGGGAATGGCTGAGCCATTACAAACATTGAATTTATCTCCCCATGTAAGTATTCTCACAACTCTTATCAAACTGTCTGTACTGGGCTATCTTGATTATCACTTCAAAAGTTTTTTTCTCTTACTTAATTGGCCTCTCAGAGTTGGTAAGACAACTCCCATCTTTTTATGCTCTCTGTATGTGTGTATATATATCTCAATATATGTTCCATTCTGTGCATCTGAAGAAGTGGGCAGTAGCCCACGAAAGCTTATGCTCTAATAAATTTGCTAGTCTCTAAGGTGCCACAAGTACTCCTGTTCTTTTTGCGGATACAGACTAACACGGCTGCTACTCTGAAACTTATTGAGAGAAACCGAAGAAGTAAACAGTCCCTAAGCAATCCAATCCCTAAGAGCTTCAGTGGCATGGGTAGAAGTGTTCTGTTTTTCAGCATTACTTTTGGAGGAAATCACTGACCACACAACACGTGACTGTAAATGATTTGCTATAAATGATAGACAATTCCTAACTTTAAGGCCTGCTTGTTCTTGCAACATCACTATGGCTTCTATAGCAAGTCAATGTAACGGAATTAATTATCTGTGTAATGGTACCAATGGAAATCCAAAATCCAAAACACATTAGGTGTGTGAAGATGGAGAGTGGTTTCAAATGGTAACATCCAGTAGTAAACATGAGCCCTTGTTCATTCCATTTTTTGAAGGCGGTTTTACGTCAGTTTGAAGGTTTTCTGTATAAGAATAAACTCTGTTCCAGTGAATGACTGCAATGGCAGAGTTCAAAGGCCTGAAGAACATACAAGATCTTGAGCTGCTCAGTGCCCTATACATAGGGTTTGGATGTCCCCAATGCGCTCTCTAGAAATCAGTCATGGTATGGGTCAATCTGGCAGTGGATGCAGAGTGGTTTGGTTCCCTCTGCATCCACTCACAGATTGACCCATACCGTGACTGATCACAACTATCAGTGAAGCATAACAGCACTGGCAGTTTAATGGAAAAAAATCAAGACAGCAGCATTGGTGGTATAGAAGACAGCTGTTCAGTAGGAGGAGAATGCTTGGAAATTATTTGTTTTAGAACTTAAAATAGACATTCAAATGTAAAGTAAGGATATTCTTACTCATTCTGGGCAAATATTTCCCCAAACAGAATATTGGGAGCAAACAGGTGCTTTAATTGCTCAGCATGGAAAATGAAATATTTAGCACGACTGCAAACATACCTTTCAGACAGGACAATCCAATTTCAGAGCCAGTTTCTGAGGTCATAATATGTTCAGAGTCTAATAAGCAAAAGTTTCCTGTTCACAAAAAATGTTATTGGCTTCCAATCTCGAATCGAAAACTATCTGAAGAAGTTTAAAGTGAACTTAAGCTCCAGGAGTCCAAATGGCATGAGAAGCCAGAAATAATTAACATGGTGTTCATCTGGTGTGGAAGCTAAACCCCTTCTTGTCAGATGCCAACATAGCCGCAGCAATCCACATGTCATTAGCTATGAGTTGATGACTGCACTACATGGCGATGAGGGAAGCTCCAGATGGTCTAATGTTCAGTGGCCTGTCTTCTGAGTAGCACAGACCAACAAGAACACATGACCCTAGTATCATGCATGCCACATTGGTTCCCTATTCAATAAAAGATTCAGTTTAAGACCTTGCAGATCCTTTATTTTAAGACCCTCAAACGACTGAGCCCTGGCTATCTCAGGGACTAGCCACAACAATTGTAATCCTCGGGCAGGATGTAATTAATAGCATGAAAAAAATCAGACACAGGAGTAAGACACTGGGCTATCTCAGTGGCTGGTCCATGGCTGTGCAACTTCCTTCAACGAGGATCTTACCATCAGAACATTCTCACTCTGAAAACCCTTCAAAACTCTGCTCCCTCTACTTCTCCGCTCTCACGGCCACTCATCACCAACCTTCGTTTCCCCCATTTATACCAGTCATTTTCCAGCTACTCTCACAAAGATATCTGAGGCTTGGGAGTCCTTTGGGCATTACTACAATTAACAGTGCCGGGGCCATGTTCAGAGTGAGGGATAAAAGCCATCTTTTCCCAGTAGCTTTCCCTTAGGGATTTCAACAATAGCTTGATGTGAACAGAGGATAAAAAGAAAGGAAGGAAGAGTGGGAGTACTAATTGAAAAAACTTCTAGCACATCTGAAGATGGCAGTAAAAGGGGATTAGAGTATCTTCTCTTGACCAATTAATGATATACGTATGTAAGTACAGTAACTCCTCACTTAACGTTGTAGTTAGGTTCCTGAAAAATGCGACTTTAAGCGAAACCATGTTAAGCGAATTCAATTTTCCCATAAGAATTAATGTAAATGAGGGGGTTACATTCCAGGGGATTGTTTTGCACCAAACAAAAGACACTATATACACACACACACACACACACACACTTTTTTTATATATATATATATATACACACACACATACACACAAAGTTTTAAACAAACAATTGAATACTGGTACACAGTGATGATGATTGTGAAGCTTGGTTGTGGTGGAGGAGTCAGAGGGTGGGATATTTCCCTTACTGCTAAATGATGAACTAGCAATTGGCTGAGCCCTCAAGGGTTAACTCTGTCTCTACACAAGGCAGCAGGAATGGAGGGAGATATGGGCATTTCCCTTAAGTACGCTGCCTTGTTAATTAGATCAGCTTGCTGAGACCACAGCTGCTGCAAGCTCCTCCATCCTGAGCCCTGGTGTGTCTCTTCCCCCCCTCCCCCCCGCTCTATGGAAGATTCATAGATTCTAGGACTGGAAGGGACCTCGAGAGGTCATCGAGTCCAGTCCCCTGCCCTCATGGCAGGACCAAATACTGTCTAGACCATCCCTGATAGACATTTATCTAACCTACTCTTAAGTATCTCCAGAGATGGAGATTCCACAACCTCCCTAGGCAATTTATTCCAGTGTTTAACCACCCTGACAGTTAGGAACTTTTTCCTGATGTCCAACCTAAACCTCCCTTGCTGCAGTTTAAGCCCATTGCTTCTTGTTCTATCCTTAGAGGCTAAGGTGAACAAGTTTTCTCCCTCCTCCTCATGACACTCTTTTAGATACCTGAAAACTGCTATCATGTCACCGCTCAGTCTTCTCTTTTCCAAACTAAACAACCCAATTCTTTCAGCCTTCCTTCATAGGTCATGTTCTCAAGACCTTTAATCATTTTTGTTGCTCTTCTCTGACCCTCTCCAATTTCTCCACGTCTTTCTTGAAATGCGGTGCCCAGAACTGGACACACTACTCCAGTTGAGGCCTAACCAGCGCAGAGTAGAGCGGAAGAATGACTTCTCGTGTCTTGCTCACAACACACCTGTTAATACATCCCAGGATCATGTTTGCTTTTTTTGCAACAGCATCACACTGTTGACTCATATTTAGCTTGTGGTCCACTATAACCCCTAGATCCCTTTCTGCCATACTCCTTCCTAGACAGTCTCTTCCCATTCTGTATGTGTGAAACTGATTGTTCCTTCCTAAGTGGAGCACTTTGCATTTGTCTTTGTTAAACTTCATCCTGTTTAACTCAGTCCATTTCTCCAATTTGTCCAGATCATTTTGAATTATGACCCTGTCCTCCAAAGGAGTTGCAATCCCTCCCAGTTTGGTATCATCTGCAAACTTAATAAGCATACTTTCTATGCCAATATCTAAGTCGTTAATGAAGATATTGAACAGAGCCAATCCCAAAACAGACCCCTGCAGAACCCCACTCGTTATGCCTTTCCAGCAGGATTGGGAACCATTAACAACAGCTCTCTGAGTACGGTTATCCAGCCAGTTATGTACCCACCTTATAGTAGCCCCATCTAAATTGTATTTGCCTAGTTGATCGATAAGAATATCATGCGAGACTGTATCAAATGCCTTATTAAAGTCTAGGTATACCACATCCACAGCTTCACCCTTATCCACAAGACTCATTATCCTATCAAAGAAAGTTATCAGATTGGTTTGACACGATTTGTTCTTTACAAATCCATGCTGGCTATTCCCTAACACCTTACCACCTTCCAAGTGTTTGCAAATGATTTCTTTACTTGCTCCATTATCTTCCCTGGCACAGAAGTTTAACTGGTCTGTAGTTTCCTGGGTTGTTTTTATTTCCCTTTTTATAGATGGGCACTATATTTACCCTTTTCCAGTCTTCTGGGATCTCTCCCGTCTCCCAGGATTTTCCAAAGATAATAACTAGAGGCTCAGATACCTCCTCTATTAGCTCTTTGAGTGTTCTAGGATGCATTTCATCAGGCCCTGGTGACTTGCAGGCATCTAACTTTTCTAAGTGATTTTTAACTTTTTCTTTTTTTAATTTTATCTGCTAAACCTACCCCCTTCCCATTAGCATTCACTAGGTTACGCATTCCTTCAGACTTCTCGGTGAAGACCGAAACAAAGAAGTCATTAAGCATCTCTGCCATTTCCAAGTTTCCTGTTACTGTTTCTCCCTCTTCACTGGGCAGTGGGCCTACCCTGTCTTTGGTCTTCCTCTTGCTTCTAATGTATTGATAAAAAGGTTTCTTGTTTCCCTTTATTCCCGTAGCTAGTTTGAGCTCATTTTGTGCCTTTGCCTTTCTAATCTTGCCCCTGCATTCCTGTGTTGTTTGCCTATATTCATCCTTTGTAATCTGTCCTAGTTTCCATTTTTTATATGACTCCTTTTTATTTTTTAGATCATGTAAGATCTCGTGGTTAAGCCAAGGTGGTCTTTTGCCACATTTTCTATCTTTCCTAACCAGCGGAATAGCTTGCTTTTGGGCCCTTAATAGTGTGCCTTTGAAAAACTGCTAACTCTCCTCACTTCTTTTTCCCCTCAGTCTTGATTCCCATGGGATATTACCTATCAGCTCTCTGAGCTTACCAAAATCCGCCTTCCTGAAATCCATTGTCTCTATTTTGCTGTACTCCCTTCTACCCTTCCTTAGAATTTCAATCTCTATGATTTCATGATCACTTTCACCCAAGCTGCCTTCTACTTTCAAATTCTCAATGAGTTCCTTCCTATTTGTTAAAATCAAGTCTAGAACAGCTTCCCCCCTAGTAGCTTTTTCAACCTTCTGAAATAAAAAGTTGTCTGTAATGCAGTCCAAGAATTTGGTGGATAGTCTGTGCCCCACTGTGTTATTTCCCCAACATATGTTTGGATAGTTGAAGTCCCCCATGACTACCAAATCTTGGGCTTTGGATGATTTTGTTAGTTGTAAGATGGGGTAAGCGGGGTGCAGGAGCAGGGGGAGAGGGACACCCTGACATTAGCCCCCCTCTTCCCTCCCTGCCCACCCCCCGCACAGCAAGCAAGAGGCTCGCAGGAGCAGCACATGGAAGTGTGGGGGGAGGGACAGCTGCAATTGCTAGCCTGCTGGGCAGCTGCTGCACAGGGAACTTAGGGGAGCGGGGAGCTGATAGGGGGAGCTTATAGGGGGCTGCTGGTCCACCCTGGTTCCAAGCCCCCACCAGCTAGCTGCAATGGGCTGCTCTTCCTGCAAGCAGTAGACAAAGCAGGCGACTGCCAAACAACGTTAGAAGGGAGCATTGCGCAACTTTAAACGAGCATGTTCCCTAATTGATCAGCAACGTTACAACGAAACAACGTTAACCGGGATGCCTTTAAGTGAGGAGTTACTGTACACATTAATGCTCATATCACAGCAATAGACTTATTATAAATACCTGTAGAAGACAGAACTTGGAACTTTGTATTCCTTGGAAACAAGAGACTGGTGTCAATACTAGCTATAAACCAGATGCTACAGTGACAACTGCCATATAAGAATCTAGACATATTATCCCTCAAACATCTGCATGCCTTCTTCCATGACATCCCCTATGCTGGGAATGTCCTCCATGGACTGATCCATAAAAAAAATGCTACCCTCGCTCTCTATGACGCCTACAAGAAATCAGCCAATCTATTACGGATAGGCGCAAAAAATATATGTTGAAAGGTTAACAGTAGATAAAATTTTTATGTACTTTGATATTTTCTCTCTCCTTCAGTTTTATGTGTCTTCTGAGGTAATAAGGCCTTCAGTGCAGATACTGTTTCTACCAGTGTTTGTATAGTGCTAACAATGAGGCTCCAATCCTACCTAGGGCCCCTGAGCACCACCATAATATAACCAACAAAAACTAGATTCGGTTTAGATTAGAAAGGAGGACGCTATGCAGAGCAAATTTGAACTCAGGTCTCCACGGAATCTCAATATCTTTCTGGTTTCTGAGAATCAGTACAATATGTCCAATAGTCTTATTCCATTCAGTAAGTACAGGAGTTCCTGACTCAAAAAAACAAAACCTCAGGCAACTACTCAAAATTTCAAGGTAACATCCAAAAAATGGCATTTGTTTTGTGACCCTGCTCACTGCAAATCCATTTATCCTGTAGACTTATGTGGAATTAGTGAAAATACATTTGGAGAGCATGCTCTCAAACTGTCAGAATAAGGATCCCTGCTAAAAGAAAGCCCCACACATCTGAGCTTAACACAGCTGGGAAAGTTCAAAGTCTCAGATTTATTTCATCTCAATTCTTCCTTTTCCTCCAGGAATCCCTATTATGATTAGAGATGAGTAAGCCAGCTGGGACCTTTGCTCATTCCACATACTCAACCTATACCCTATCTCAAGTTTGAAAATATATATTTTTTATATATTTATTTTATATTTTCCACCTTCTTCCCTTGCAAGCTTCAGCTAGGAATTGGAAATACAGAAATACTACCACCAACCTGGCAAAAGCGGGGAATACTGGAAAACTCATGAGAAAGCCTTTTCATAGGAGACTTTTTTCAGCCCTAATATTTGTGCGCTTATCCCAACCCTACACCTAAACATTATGATCCATCACCACCTCTCCAATTTCTCTACAGCTCCTTCTGTCTCTGTCCCCTCCTCCTCTTGATACTATGTTCTCCACCTTCAACTACACTCCTGCCCTCAGCATCTTTCTACACTCTGGCTAGCCCATCAATTATCTCTACCCTGTTGCATCAGTTTCCCTCTGCTACAGGGCTGCCAAGCACCTTTGAACTAAATCCACAGAGACCACATGAACTCTCCAAACTTCTCCTGGCTAAACTAGGTAACTTTACCCCCACCGAAATGTTTCCTGATCTCCATCTCGCTGCACTTACTCACCATTCTCCACACAACACTATTCACTGAAGTATCACACACTTAGGGCTTGTCTACACTGCCCCACAGTTCAGACTAAAAGGGTGTGAATACTACTCCAAACCGAAGTGCTGTACTGTAACTACCCTGTATGGATACCGAGGATGCAAACTAAAGAGTCCCTAGTTCATGTTAACATAGTCCTCTTCAAAGAGGACTTTATTAATGCAAACTAGGAACATTTTAGTTTGCGCCTGTAGCATCCGCATGGGGCAGGTACCGCACAGCACTTAGATGCACGCTGCTATTCACCCCTCCGAAGTCCAAACTGCAGGGCAGTGTAGACATAGCCGCAGATTTTGATAGGAGGTGGCCACAACTCCAGCTTCACACAGGTTTCCCTCTCTCTTCTATTTGTTCTCCATTTTTTAAATTCAAGTCTATGGATAGCAATTTATTAAAATACATTCCCAATTGCTGCTTCTATTCCACATATGAATTATCCTCTGCATGAAGTTTTCGCTGCATTCCCTTAGTACTTAGCCCTTTCTTAAATGCTGATTTTAATCCCATTATCTCAACATTTCAATGCCCTTTATTTCATCTTTTCTGGTTACTATAAACCTATTTTTCCTTGGCTCTCCTTAGAGTTCAAACTTCTTTTTATACTGGCACCATGCTATAAAAATGTCACAGTACCATGTATATGGATTTTAATTATCGCCTGGTGCAAATGTTTTAACAATGGCTACTGTGCAAGGATTTCAATGGCTCTTCATCTCAACACTGAAGACCATCTGTACAACTAACAATGCTTTTTGGTAAATTGCGGAAACAAACTGTAACAAAACAAACCTGACCTTGAAAACCCAGAGCAAACATGAACACTCCTGCCACAGGGACAGACATTCCAACTCAGGAGTTAAGATGTCTGACAAACTTTCATCCCATGTCCTTTTAAAGATATTGTACTTTTGTGGCTGACCCAAAACTTCTAAACTATAGATCACATTAAAAAATAGCATTATATATAGGCTTGTCAAAAATTGGTTTTTATTTTTGTATAATGTTGACGGATAACATCAATGTTTATTTTTAAGCATTTTTATTTTTATTAATTTAAATTTTCACAGTTGTAAAGTAGGCAGGGATCAGACAATAGGAGGGTTAGACAATTATTTAGGACAGTGGGGACAGATTCAAATAGTTAAAGCTTTATAAGGTTAAAACACAAACTGTCCACTTTACAAAGTAAATACCCCTTATGTCAAACTAATATTAAAAGTTTTCAAGAAGCATTTTTCTTATTTTGATTTTCTGTACATTTTGATCATCATTAATAGAAATATTTTTTCCTTGGTTTGTGTGTGTATGGAGAAAATTGACATCTACCGACATTTATCGATAAAAGTCTAATCTTTCGTAACCTAATTACATGTAGCAATAAAAATAACTAATTTGTTCCAAGCACATCAAATAATTGATTAGGTTCATTCTCTACTGTAACCCTTAAACCTCTCCTTTGCCTGCATTGTATCTAATTTATAATGTAAGCTCCTTGTAGCAGGGCCCTTTGAACTGGTCTGAAAAGCATCATGTGGTGCTGCAGAAATAATAAAATTAACTGACTCATCACTAGCAAGATGGGATACTCCTTATGTGTCTATCTAGATTCTTACATGGCCCTCATTTGCTATAGGATACCAGCATCTCAAACATGCTGTTTGTATGAAGGTAGTGACTAGAGGTGCCATTGTGCTATGCAGACAGCACCTGCCCTGAACAGCTGGCACTCTACATAAACAAAGGATGGGAATGGAAACAGGCACAAAGAGGAGAAGTGACTTGCTCAAAGTCACACAGCAGGAGTGGCCAAGCTCGGAACATCAAGTCCAGTGCCCTACCCACTAGGCTGCCTCTCCACATCAATGGATTCATCATAACAAACACTCTCCAACCTGTAAGGCACATGAATATTACCATCCCAAATTTGCAGATGGGGAACTGAGGCACAGAGATTAAAGGACTTGCTCAAGGTCAATCAAGAAGACTGTATCACAACCAGGAATTGAACCTTCCTTTATAGTACTTCAGACCAGTGCCTTAAAACACAAGTCCATCTCTCTCTCTCTCCTTGGAAACAGCTTGTGTCTGCAAGAGGGTGGTGGCGGTGCAGTACAACAGCAGTGTAGAGCACAGTTTCAAGATGTCATTTATTTCAGAAAATGTGTAGTAATTTTAATAGAAGCGGAGAGACTTCAACAGTCGTTAGACTAGCATGGATCTAAACAAACCGTCAATGAAGAGGTTCTGTATATGTGCACAGTTTAGAAAAGACTATGTATGGACAACTTGTTTGGAAATGGCTCTTCTCCAGTCCCCTCCTGTCCCCATTCCCACCCACCCCACTATCAAAATGTTACAAGGAAAAGCCACTCACTCTGTAAGCAATCAGCATTGAGCAGGTCTTGGCACTTCTCATGACATTTGACCCCACATTCAGTGCAGCGCATACCCTGCCTTGCAATGCCCCATAGGAGCCCTTCACACTCGTAGCAATACGTAGGGGTTGTAGCTGTCCACACCTCAAAATTGTGAGGGGTTGTGCAGGAGATAGGATAAATTAAGGCTTGCAGGGTCTTCTTATATACATGAGATTTCTGCAATACAAGAACACACACAAAGCAATGTCTGTGATTGGGATGCTGTTAACATGCACTGTTTGGCAAGAGAGTTATCCTGGGATAATGCGACTGTTTTCTTTAGGGAATGTATCATTTTTCTTGAATGAAAAAGAGAAAGGGTGAAGATTAAATCATCAACACTTGTCACGTCATGCCTGATGGAGCCATGACTGAGGTAGCCAAGCATGCTAAACCTAGGACCTTGTAGAAATGATGTGCAGAAAACACCATTTCAAAATCAGTTTTTACAGTTACTTTAAATAAACCATAACAAATGGCATTCAGAAAGCAAAGAAGTCAGGTCTGTGTGTAGTAGCACATTACATAACCAAGTTCTACTCAGCATATCTTAGTTCATAAATCAGACCCTTACGCACTATTCTAAGGTTCTATCTGGGATATCATATTTGCCACACATTTTTAAAAAAACAAGTAATACAGGTTGCTTTACACCTATACTCCTAGTCTGAGTCCTGCAATGCTCACTTGATTCTCCAAGAAGAATATGAATATTCACAGAACCAGCCCCTCCGCCCCCCCATTAATTTGTTTAGGAAAGACCCCGGGAAGCAAATAAACTCTACTTACCAGCTCCTCATCCTTAAGAGAAGTTCTAGTGGCCATTGCTGAGGTAATTCCAGCCTTCCTGGATTGAACCAGTGACTGAGAAGGGAAAGTGTCTGTTATTCATTACAAAAGCGTACACACATTCACTGGAGGTCACGTACTTGTACATGCACAAAAGGGAAGATGCTGTCACCAGCAAAGGTACTGAACAGAAAGTCTACACAAGTCAACACCCTCTGCTACATTTTCCAAATGGTAATCTCCTTGCCCCAGAAAGAGTCAGGGTGTGTACTTTAAAAACATAAATCTAGTTAACTAAGTATGTTTCCTTCTGCCCCAATCCACTTTGTTCTGGAGTGAGTTTTACTATTTCCCCCTGTATGAAGTGTAGATAAAACTGGATTCTCTCCTGCATCCTTAAAACAGACAAGGTTTATAAAGTGTTCTAAACTCATGCTCCACCTCCTACATTCAAGTTCACGCATAGATAAAGGAGATCAAATTATCAGCCATGTCACCTAGAAAGAGCTCCAAACAGGGATGGCTGGATTGGGTCAGAATGAGGAGGGTAAACTAAAATCTTAGGAGGATTTTATGGGGTTGGAAGGGCAGCATGTGTTTGAATGTGTCTGTGTCACATTCAGTGTCCATCCCCAAATATAATGAACATCACTGCTTCTCAAAGTAGCTACCTTCACATTGCGTATGATGGAGGGACTGCAATCTTAAATTTCTTAGGTTGCTGTTTTTTCAGCACCTGCCACTGGCATCTAATCAATATCTAAAAGGCTAGAAAGCAGATTAGGTCCTTCAGCAAGCTACTCCAGCTGTAGGAAGGCAGATAAGGAAATGAGAGAAGACGTTGCTGATTCTTATAAAGCTAGCTAACCCTCTCAGGAGGGATCTCTTACTCTGATTTATGACGCTTGAGACAAGACTGAAAAGGTTCATTCAGTCAGTGATGTGGTGGGCCAGAGTGTGGCATATGCATGTATTGTGGTACGGCAGAATTCAAAATAAAAAACCAAAAACAGTGGAGGGGAAGTAAAGTAAAAAAATCTTTACTTCGGGTAAAGACGTGGTGGACAGTTTTTAGCTCCACTTACCATAGCCTGTAGAGAGAGTGAAAGCATACAAAAGAAGTATAATAGGTTAATTCCATTATTACTAAGTTTCCAGGTATACAAGCAGTTAGTAAAACATACCCTCCTAGGCTCTGCATGTGTCAGATGACAGATGTACAAACCAAATTCTCTATCTTTACCTAGAATACATTTAGATATCAGTGTATGGGGGTTAGAGATTTCGCAACTTCTCCCAAGTGTTAATGTATTAGCTGTACCTGATACAATATTCAACACTATCCATAAAAGTTACACTCATCTGACATGCCATCAGTATAAGAAAGCCAGCTGACCTCCCTGTTTGTATGGTTTCTAGAGGAACATTTAACAGTGTGTAAACAGGTTTCAGTGATGGGAAGAATTTTTAACATTCAAGTTGCCTGACAATTCCGGTGTACAGACACTAAGATACGGTAGGCAGATTTATTTCTCTCTAACATTCTTAGCACCTAGTATTTTTCTGAAACATCAGTATAGACATTAACATTTTCTACTATAGTTTGGAGATAAATTGACTGGAGTCAAACGGTATTGCACCCCAAGACACAAAGTGACCACAGCAATTATTATATTTATAGAAAAGAAAAATCTTACCAAATCACTGACAAGTGGAATTGGTTTCTTTTTACGTAGATCAGGCATGCTGTCAATGCCATAGAGACCACCTGCAGGCCTGGAAGTGCAGGGGGGAAAAGTGTTAATAAGGTCACAGAAATGGCACAGTATGATACTGTCACAAACCATCCTGTAGAAACCAAACATGGCCTCCTGCAAATATTGATCACTCTGCTAATCAAGTAATCAATGTAAACAGAAGGAATCAATCTTGACACATCGAGTCCAGCCCCCTGCCTTCACTAGCAGGACCAAGTACTGATTTTGCCCCAGATCCCCAAGTGGCCCCCTCAAGGATTGAACTCACAACCCTGGGTTTAGCAGGCCAATGCTCAAACCACTGAGCTATCCCTCCCCCAATGAAGGATTAATACACTGAAATGTGACTCAGTAACAAATAGAAAATGTTAAACACTACAGTGAATAACCTTGTAAATTCTGAATGCTGAGAAGCACTCTTTTGGTATAGCTGCATCCACAATTTATTGCTGGTATTTTGAGCTTCATGTCATAAAATTCCTTGGAGGTTTGGAAACCATGCTGACCTCCTCCTTATCCCCTCTCCTCACCCCTCTCCACCCTCCAATGAAATCAGTTTTGATCTCTTCTTCAGAAAAAATCTCAAGTATTGATAGAGGAAATGCCAGAAGTTATCACACAAAATTGTGGCAGCAACACTTCAAACTCTAGACAGACACACTCCGTTTACTGTAACTCCAGCCTCCTGTCATTTGTGTATCCACCGGTATTCAGGAATTCAGAACACTGCTATAGTATGAGAGAGAGAGGTGGGAAAGCGTCAAAGGGAGAATGACCAGCCTAAAGGTCATATCCTACTGTCATTCACATCAGTGCAGACCGTAAGTCCTGGGCCTCAGGCCTTTAGGATTTTGGGGGGAAATTCCATATTTTGGGGAAAAGGAGAAAGCATTTCTCTAGCTTTTTTATGTTTATGATGCCAAGGCTATTTCTAATATTCCAAACCTCGGGGCAAGGATGGATTTCATCACCAAGGACTATCACTAAGCTGGCAGGTAGAGGCATGAAGATTCATAGACAAGAGGAATACAATTGCTGCAATATGATAAAATAATATTCATTTTACAGCATCCAGAAGAGATGCAATAATTTTTTTTAAATCAAAAACTTAAGAGTCTCCTCTCCAAAAAATAAAGTTTGATAGCTTTTAGTATACTTTCTTTTCCACGCACGTTACCTGACAACTGCAGGATTCTTTTAACAGAAACAATCATCGCCTTTAAATCTCAAACATTTTCCATATAAAGAGAGAGAGAGATTTTAAAACATTATAGATTCCCACACTGAAGCGCCAGCCATTCGTTAGTAAAGTGGGCAGTGGAGTGAATGGCTGCGTTCTTTCCATGGAAACCAGAGTCATTTCCCTGGCTTCCTTGGCAACACTTACAGTGTGTAGTATTAACTGGTACAGTTGGTTTTCCTTGGTGAAGAAAACAAATCGCAATACTCCTATTAAGTGAGGACATCGGCAAATGTAGGTTTGAGCTCACAGTGGCTTGTCACTGGTGGTTAAGTGCCTAACTAAACCCACTGCATGCATTCACACAACACCAGGTGGAAGGCAATGTGCTAACTACAACAGCTGCAGAGCACTAGATGTGAACAAATGGGCTTTCCTTTAATATCCCTGGGGTTACACTACACGTAAACTAAAACCAGAACTTTTCAAGCGAACACCCTGATTTCCTCCAGAGAAGAGGGATGGCCCGCCATGACAGAGCCTCCATGGGCGCTTCCAAGTCTCTCTTTTGAATGAGCTGAAAACTCCACAACCATGCTACACAGGAGCCTTTTCCTTCAAAATTTCCCACCACTGCACTACCACTATTCTCTGAGATTACAGATTTGGCTGATGGTAATAACTCTGTAGATGTAACAGACTTAGATTTTTGTAAGGCATTTCACTGACTACTGCAGAGCATTCTTATTTTAAAATGTGCATTATGCAGCATCAATGCAGCACACCTCAAGTGGATTAAAAACTGGCTGACGGATCTCAAAAAGTGGTTGTCAATGGAGAATGATCATCAAATGTGAATGTTTCTAGTGGAGTCCCACAGGGTATGGTACTAGACCAAATGCTATTGAACGTTTTCATCAATGATCTGGAAATCACTACTGGTAACATTTCTGAATGACAGATTGGTGGAGTGGTTAGAACTGATTATACTGAGGACAGGGCAGTCATACAGAATGATTGGGCTTGCTTGGTAAACTGGGCTCATTCAAACAAAAGGTGTCTTAACCCTCTAGGCAGAAAACTAGAAACTGCAGGACCAAGTAGGACATCTGCAGATGAGAAATCGTTCCTAGCAGCAGCAAGCTACAGTACTCGGAGCAATTGTAGGTACCCACTCGGCTTCTTTTACAACACCAGCACGGATAACCGGCCCCAGAGTGCCTCTGTTGGAGAGGCATGATGGGACCTGCAGTAAGTTTTGCAGGTTCATTACCCAATGCAGACTCCAGTTTATGCTCCAGTCCAAAAATATGTCAACAGATCAAGTTAAAGTTTTAGAGTGAGGCCTGGCCCTGGCTTGGGCCTCTTCTTTTTTAGAGCAGAATCACTCAGTACTAACCAACGGGGAGTCATTCTTACAAGCGTTTGCCAGTATTTTCAATGACCCTCACAAAGCCCACATGGCAGAGACTGCCTTACGAAAGTTCAAAAAACAAACAAACAAACAAACAAACAAAAAAACCTGGGGTCAGCCCCTTCCTATGTTGCCCAGTACAGCTGTTTGGCTGTAGATGCCACTTGGAACAGCGCCGCTATCCTCCATCCATTTCAGCTTGGCCTTTGTGAAGAACTAAAAGACAAGCTGGCACAGGCGGACCCCCTTCTCCACCAGGTTAGAGGCTTTCGTGGGCCTGTGCATCCGGATAGACATCAGACTGCACGAATAGCAACTGGAACGTAGGAGGAGCTCTCCGACCTCCCGCACTTACCTAAGGCTCAGCCCTCAGCACCAAGTGAGCTTGCCTTGGTCAAGTCCTTGCCAACTGACATGGGACGGCCCCGCCTATCGCTGGGTGAACAAGAGCACAGAAGACAGGAGAACCCCTGCCTCTATTGGGGAGGAGCAGGGCATACAGTAGCCAAGTGTCCTGTCAAAAAACATGCTAACCTGATGACAGGGAAGAGACTAACTTCACACCCCAGTCAGGAACCCAAGCCTGGGTACCACCAGGGAGAAACCCTGAGATTATGCTAAACTAGGAGTTCCTCATCTACCTCCACCTTCTACAAATTTCCCTGAAATTGCAGATCCTGCAAGTTGAGCAGCCTTTCCCATACAATGAGGCCTTGACGGATTCGGGAGTAGGGGACAATTTTATGGATTTTTCCACAGCCATGATCCTCTGTCTCCCACTACAACCCAAGGTTACACCAGACTTGGTAGAAACAATAGATGGGTCTCCACTGACATCGGGCTTGTTACAAAGGAGACTGCACTGATGGAAGTGGTGACAGGGGAGCACCACAAAGTCCTAAGGTTTAACCTTATTATTTCCTCACATTTCACCATGATTTTAGGGGCATGATGGCTCACCACCACAATCACCATATTCATTACCTTCCCATCCAGATTCTGTAGGGAGAATTGCTTTCCTGTTCAAGAACTCAAAACCCTAGAAACCAAGACTGAATTTTTAAATATGTTCTTATTAGACTTCCCATCGTATAAGAACATAAAAACGGCCATACTGGGTCAGACCAGTATCCTGTCTACCGACAGTAGCCAATGCCAAGTGCTTCAGAGGGAATGAACAGAACAGGTAATCATCAAGTGATCCATCCCGTTGCCCATTCCCAGAACCAATGCATTTGGTTTGGTACTAGCTGTATTAGGCATTAACACCCTTTCAACCTGAGTTATCTGTTAATGAAGTTCTTTGTGTGGCAGAATACAGTATATAAATTGCAGTTTGGCTAAACATCACACTTCTGGGGGTAATGAAGAAATGTTAAATGAATTATTTGTCTGACGCAAATTTAAATTTTGTAGAATAGTACAAGTCTTGTTCAATACAAAAATCATTTTAAATCAGTAATTATTTCAAAAAGTATAATTTCTACTCTTCAGGCCAGCAAATCATCTTACGTGTGTGAACTGGTCTATTTATTATACAAACTCCTTGTTAAAAAGGGAGTAGAAGGTGTTGTTTAGAGTTAGAACAAATCACTATCTTCTGCTACTGCTAATTGCCAGTTCTCCACCAACCTCTTCAGCAGAAACTTGGGCTCCTTTGGAAAGCAGAAGGTTGCTAGGCAGCACTAGGCTTCTGCAGGTGTGGCAAGAAGCTCTCTGTGACAGAGCCAACATTGCAAAACACTTACTAAAAAGTAAAGAGCTGTAAAATGAAGCCTTATTCAGTTTAACTTCATGTTTGGTTAAGAAAGCCTATTTCAGTGGTATGAAATCTAGTTTACACACAGGGAGAACCAATATTGTGCTGAGATTTCAGGACAAAACTGCCTCTGCACATCAATGCCTACTGTGTTCTGTACACAAGCAACGAGAGAGAATGAAAAAACAAAGCAAAGCCATATGTTTCTATCCAAATATAACACACACAAAAATCAAGCAGCATGTAATGTGTCCACGTCTTTGTCCTAAAGAAACTCGAATTCATTATGAAAAAACTACAATGGTGACACCCAATATGCAAAGTATCACGCTGACTCAACGCGTAAGCAGAATTTGCTTACTACACAGTGAAGAAACCGCAACTCACCTCACGCTGACGAGTTATAGATTAATAGTTGTGACCATTATTGAAGTAAAGAGATTTTGCAAAGTTTTGCCAAGTCCCTCCAGTTCTATCTGCTTACTCTACTTGCCATCATGGCTGCACTCATAGGAAAGTTTCACACCATTCTTTAGTTCCATTTTCTCAGGAGTGAGGACAAGACATCTGAACATCAGTAGAACTCAACATTTATTCTGAGATGCTGTTTTTCCTTTCCAATGTGGCCAGCTACCTGGCTGACTCAGAGAACAAGATAGCATACAAAGCCTGCTCTAAGTTTTTAAGCACTTTACCACTGCAATTTGGATAGAAAGGACTATGAATACTTATTATCACCATACATGTTTGCATATAGCATTTTACAAACAAGGTGTAGCCGTGCCAACGTCATTCTTGAGCCCAGGTCTCAACACGAATAGCTGCATGATACTACACTACGGCTATGCCACTTTCCTCTCAATTTAAATGGAGGCTGTGAAACGTATAGCACTCTGCTCTTGGGGGCAGTATGGTCGCCTTTATGACAAAGTGTTACCATTTTAAGAGAATCATTAAAAGCAATTTGCAGAGTGCATGTTGCTTATACTTTTGCTTAAGTGAAATGAGAGAAAACACCGAAACAATTAAAATGGAAAATTAAAAAGTCCAAAACCCCACTTACCCTTCTTTGAACCAAGGTGGTTTTGATGGATCTCCATCATCTTGACCCTTAAATAATGGGGAAAAAAAAAAAAAGTTAGCTTCCAAAAGAAGAAACCCTGAAATAAATCCGCAGGATAAGGTTTGGGGAGAGGTGTAATGGAGCACACTTCATGCAGGTAAATGCACACAAACACTCCATTTCCAGAAGCACCTCAAATGACTGCAGCAAGGCAGGACAGGTCATGGGGATACACAAACAGTTGATGGGATCTCATCAAACACCTAAAGAGGGACCAAAAGAGCCTGTTCAGTGCACCTCCCCTTTCAAAAGGGGACTCAGAAGAGCTACTCCAGCCTTCCCCACCCAGCCAAAGAATTCTTTATCGCTCTAGACCAACCGGAGTACATTTATATTTTATTCTAAACTAAAAACAAGCTGTAAGAAATGCACAAATGAGGGACAGAATGAAGTTACAAACATAAGCGACCCTGATTTACTTAGCAAAGGAATACCTTAACCTACTGTTATTTTATTCATGCACAAATATAAAGGCCTTCTTCAGCCACAAAACAAAAACTTCAGTTTGCTGTTAAAACTCCACCTTTAAGTTAATGTGCAAAAGCTTTGTACTCCACAGGGTATCCAGGGACACACAGTTTTTATGAGGTGTCCAGCTGAGAACTGAGACAGCTGCAATCCAGAGGCACAATGGAGTAAACTATGGTCAGGTTTTCAGGGACCAGTAAAATTTGCTGTGCAGAGGGAAATTGTTTACTGTAACTATCCCCGGAGAAAAAAGGGTACCTTTATTGTCTATTGCTAACCTACTCTTGGGGCTCATGCTAAGGTTGCCAGGCATCTGGTTTTTGACCGGACCACCTCGTCGAAAAGGGACCCTGGTGTAGTAGAAAGGGGGCCTGAAACAAAAGCCCTTGTATCAGAGGCTGGTATGAGGCCTGAGATAAAGTAGTGGTCAAAGCTTTGCTGATATAAGGCAAAGTCAGGCTGTGAGCCAGAGGCAGGCCCTGCTCGCTGAATCTGGCAAAAACAGGGCTGATATTGCAAAAATGCACATTCCTAAGAGGTGCTAGCACAAAACACTCACGCAAACACATTGCAGAAGGTACCAGAACACCCTGATACCAGCACATTCCCCAAAGATAACAGGAACACGCTGACCCTTCCTAAAGATAAGGTCAGGATGACAGTGTGATGGATAGAGATGTACAAGGTGATGGGTGGTAACTGGCTACGTCAGAGGGTATAAACTAACTACCTCAGAGGGGCAATACATAACTTGTTTGTACTGATGTATAAAATGGAGTCTCAGAGGGAGAATCAGCCGAGGGGGGAATGGAAAGTCCCACCATTCACTAAGCTTGTCACGGGCAGACATGTCTTAGTATCCTGGTACAGTCTGCCAGGTGCTATTACCGTGCTTCGTCGACAATAAATCTGGCTGGGCGCCTTCGCACCTTAACGGATCCTGTGATCATTGGGCAGTTCGATTGAGGTTTGCTGTGCCAACTATCTGCACAGAGCTGGGATGGCACACAGAGAACACGCACATGCAGGCAAACATCTAACAACACCAGGTGGCTCCAGTCAGCACTGCTGACCGGGCCGCTAAAAGTCTGGTCTGCAGCACAGCTGGGCTAAGGCAAGCTCTCTGCCTGCCCTAGCTCCACGCAGCTCCTGGAAGCAACCAACATGTCTCTCCTGCTCCTAGGCACAGGGGCAGCCACGGGGGCTCCATGCACTCCCCCTGCCCTGAGCACCAGCTCCACAGCTCCCATTTGCCAGCAACCATGGCCAATGGGAGCTGCAGGGACGGCACCTGTGGGCGCAGGTGGCACATGTTGGTGTGGACAGCACGCAGAGACCCCTGGCCCCTTTGCCTAGGAGCAGGATATGCCGGCCGCTTCCGGGAGCCACCTGATGTAAGCGCCGCCTGGCCAGAGCTTGCACCCCAAACCCCCTCCGGCACCCCAACCTCCTGCCCCAGGTTGGAACCCCCTCCTGCACCCTAACTCCCTCCCAGAGCCCACACCCCAACCCTTTGCTCCAGCCCTGAGCCCCCTCCTGCATACAAACTCCCTCTTGGAGCCCACACCATGCACCTCCTCCCATACCCAAACCCCCTGCCCCAGCCCTGAGCCCCTCCTGCACTCCGAACCCCTTGGCCCCAGCCCGGAGCCCTCTCCTGCACCCCAAATCCCTCATCCCTGGCCCCACCCCAGAGTCCACATCCCAGCCAGAACCCTCACCCCCGTCGCATCCCAACCCCCTGTCCTAGCCTGGAGCCCCCTAAACCCCTCATTTCTAGCCCTGCCCCAGAGCCTGCATCCCCAGTCGGAGCCCTCATCCCCCCTGCACCCCAACCCCTTGCCCCAGACCCATGAAAATGTGTGAGGTTGGGGGAGAGCGAGTGACGGAGTGAGAGGGATGGAGTGAGGGGGCGGGGCCTCAGATAAGGGGCGGGGCAGGAGTAGGGTAAGGGTGTTCGGTTTTGTGAGATTAGGAAATTGATAACCCTAGCTCATGCCCTTCCACAACTTCATCTTCAAAGCTGAATAACTACTTTCTAATGGTAAATTTGGGGTATGTGGAAGAGATCATAACATTTAAGAGTGATTATTTTAGGTCAGTATGAATCTTAATTTGCTGACCGTATATACACCACTTGTACAGAAAAGAAAAACCTAAGTGTAAGTCATTATCTTCAGAGACTGCAATGATGGTTAGTGTAACAGGCACCCTTTCTCTAAAAGTGGGTGTCCTCTCCAGAATCCCCGTCAATGTAAAGGGACATCTGTCAGCAAGTACATTCCAGTCAAATAATGGATAGAAAACAGCAGACAACAGCACCAGAAAGGAAGATTCTTCTCTTTCTTTCCTGCGGGCACAACAGAAATTATGGAGAGAATCACATACTCCTGAAGAACCCTCCATGGAAGATCTGAAGGTACTTAGAAAACATAAGTTTCCACTCAGTTTGAATCATCAACCTCTCCGGGATGAGAAATCTGATTTCCTTACTGCTATTTATTATTTCTATAGCTTCATTGGTGTGCATGACACTGTCTAGACAGAAAACAAGACTCCTATCCTGAAAAGTGTACACTCGAACTTGGATTAAACAGATGAAGACAGGATGGAGGCAAATGCTGCACCAAAGTCAGACAGTTCAAACAAAGTTCGGCACATGCCTTGCTCATTCCGTTGATTTAAATATATATAAGTTTTAATAAATAAATAAATAAATGGAAATATCCAATCTCCTAGAACTGGAAGGGACCTTGAAAGGTCATCGAGTCCAGGCCCCTGCCTTCACTAGCAGGACCAAGTACTGATTTTGCCCCAGATCCTTAACTGGCCTCCTCAAGGATTGAACTCGCAACCCTGGGTTTAGCAGGCCAATGCTCAAACCACTGAGCTATCCCTCCCCCCTGCATCCCAATGCATCCCAACTTTGATGATATAGGATTGTGAAGGCCTGCAGAACAAGCAAGAGGCATGAGCTGCCAGCCCTACTGAAATCTGAAGATCAGCGGAGTTTCCTCACAGATCTTGGGGCATCTGCAGAGAGAAGGAGCATTCCTCTGAGGGGGTTATAACTCTTCACAACTTCCTGGGTGCCCCCGTACAAGCCACGCCATCAATACCCCCTCATCTAAGCCAGACCGCTACAGTCCCACTGAGGTGATCCGACAGTGCAGAGTGGGGACACAAGGGGACCTTGGAAATCTAGAGAACAATATAAACAGGTATTTCCTTTCAAAGAAGAAAAACAGAGTACAGAAATAATTCCCACACTTTTTCTATAAACTTCAGGAGAAGATGCAATAAAGAATATAGTTATTAAATCAAATAGGATTGTCAAGCCCGCTGGAGATAGCAATTTAATGTTCTGGTAGCAGGGGCAAAAAAGCAATTTTTCCACTAGAATCAACGACCAAATGTGTTAAATGCAAATTAACTGTGGTTTATTGCTGAAAATAACTTCTCAGATACAGAGAGTGGTAGAAAAAGTATTTGACTAGCTCATCTGAGGTGTACTAAATATAATTTGCGAGTTTTCAAGAGATTAAAACACTAGCATAAATATTGTCCAGAATATTTAATATTTCTAAAATCTGCCTGACAGTAAGGGCCAAATTCTGCTCTCAGAGGAGTGCCCAGCTTCCACTGACACCAAAGGAAGCTACCCAGAAGAATGCACAGACACAGACATGGCCATAGCGCACTCTGGGACTGGAAGATGCATTTCCTGCAGCTAGGATTAGTTGAAGTTAGATGTACCTCAGGAGGTGCTACCTCAGCAGAGAGAGAACGTAACGTATCATAATATACCCTACAGCACCCAGTGACATTTTGCAGAGAGTTACATTCGCCTGTCGAGGGCAGAGATGTCAGATTGCAGTGCTGTTAGAATGGAATTACCAGAACGGATGAGCGTTTTCCCTTCAGCCTGGCAGTTTGTTGTCAGAAGGTAGCACCGCACCTTTCCCAGGAAAGGGAAATGGTTCAGCAGCTGGCTACAGGCCTGGGTCAGGCTGCTAGTTACAAGACTGTTCGAGTCAGTACAAAACTCTTAGGGTTTGGCAGACAGCAGTTGTTAGCTCTCAGAACAAACTGCAGCTGAGACAGCCAGATCTATCTCAAGCCAGGAAGTCCAATACTCAACAGGGTGGGACCAGGAGACAAACTAAGTGACAAAGGAGAAGGCGGTTCCAAAGGATGGCTGGCATTTTAGCCATTGTTTCTCATGAACCAAGCAGGAAAGGGAAGCAAGGAAAACCTGTACATTTTAATACCCAGAGTATCCACAACCGAAGCCTTCATGCAAAACCATTCAGGAACTATTTCTAGTTAAAAAAAAAAAAAAAAAAAAAATCAACATTTCTGCCATCCTTACGCTCATTGAGTTGTCCCTCACTCCTCAAGTAGCAACTTGGACTGCTGAAAGCTAGGAACCACTCAACACATGAAGGAGTGCAAAATCCAGCCCAACTATTCCTTTAATGCTTAACATTTTTTTTACTATCCATCTTGGTAAAGTGTGTGAATGTGTGAAAATATATTTCAATAATGGAGCATTAAACAGATACTCAAGTACATAAAACTTGAATCATTACATCCCTGTTCATTTTGTTCTATACTTCTCATACTGACAGGCAATAATTTTACAAACCTGGGACCTGGTCCAGCAAACACTTACCACCAGGTATAGTGCTTACTACCGCATGTAAAACCGTGGGACCACTCACAGTAGTGAACACTACACCCAGTAGAGTTTACTTAAACTGTAACTCAATTCTCCTACCAACCAATAACCCTAATGAGAAACCAAACCACAGCTCATATTTTGGAATAATGAGCCAAACTAACAGAGCTGCTCATTTAGGCTCAAATAAGCAAAACTCTCATTGAAGCCTACACTGAGTGTAATGAGAGCTTTGCCTAGGCAGATACAGCAGGAGCTAGGATTACTAGTCCTCTGATCTAATTATTCTGAAATAATTAGATTGCATTGCATTCTACAGTGCAAATTACTTCAGACAAAAAAAGCAGGTGTTTTAATGGAGAGGAAAGGAACATTTAAGCACTTTGGTAGAGGAGTACTTTAAAAGAGAGATATACACATGATAGAAACAAATGCATCCAGCGGACAAATACACCAAGTCTGGAATGGATGAAAAGTAACAATACCAGTACCGAGCTGCCAGTTCTCTCCAGGAATAAAGGAAAAACACTCCTTTTTAAAACCCATTTAATCTTCTATTCCTCTTAAACATTGCATCAAACAAGTTATCAGCATAAGTGAAAACCATATTGATATGTAAAACCACTGTACATAAATGGTTGAAGAAGCACCAAGGTTAAAATTATTTTTTTTAAATGTGCCCTTACCTGAATATAAATAAGTTAAGTTATTAACATTGGGAAAAAATGCCAATGTCTAAATTTGCTTTTGTGAGAATCAGGAGGACCAAGATGCTAGGGTAGGAGTGACTGTGTCAGCACCCCTACTGAACCTCTGAGCATGTGTTTTCAGAGGCATTGGCGAGTTCAGACTGAGCAAAGTGGTCACAGTTATTAAAACGCTGGACCAAGATTCCAACTAACCTGACTTGATCGCTCATTCAATTTTACATGATGTTCAAAGTTACAGAAAACCAAAAGGTGACTATTTTATCCACGCCCCCTGTATCTGCAAAGAAACTTCACCGTAATGTGACAATGGCATCAGCTTAAGCAACTGACGGAAAGGTTGTCATCCCAGGGGCAGCTGGAGGATAACCAAATTCAGGCAATTACAGTTCTCCATGTGGAAGACTCAGCAGCCTGGCAGGTATCTGATGCTTTTACATGGAAGGAGGAAGATGACAGAGGATTAACCTCAGAGAAAATGTTACATACGAGACATTCCGTTTTTTATTGGGCATGTGCGGTAATATGAAGCAGTTGATGCACAAGTGACTAAGCTAAAGCTTAAAGCTCAAACTTCTGAATTCGGGGAACCATGTGGCACCTCGGGAGATTTGTTCCACATACGAGCCAAAGGGCCACGTGAGGTTCAGACTGCTGCTGGAAGCATGAAAAGCAATTCATGCAGCGAGTACGTAGCCCACAGTGAGACAGGAAGGAAACCGAAATGGCAACTGAAACAGGAATGAAAGGTTTTTAGGACAGGCAGAATTTCCTCTGCACTAGAAGTTAAGAAATTGCACAGCACTCCACGAAAAACTCCATAAATGCACCAGGCGTGGGGAGAGGAGAGAAAGAGGGGAACAAACATTTATCACACAGTTAAACCCAGTACCGTCTGTGTACTTGAATGGCAGCAAGCAGTGATGCAAATCTCAACATAGGTCCTGTGACTGGAGAGCAAACTGTTTCAGATTAGCAAATACATCTAAGTACTGATGGCACAGTTGTATCCTTTACACTGTATATTGGAACACAGGACACTGTAATTCCAAGGAAAATATACAGTACAGTAGCTAAGGAATCTACAGCCAACCCGTATTCCAGTTCATGTAATATCGCTTGACCCCAGTGTTATTACTACCGATAAATGGTAGTTTCAGGTTTTAAATGCAATAATTATACAGAAACCATTGAGAGATGAATGAAATGATGCTAGTGATGGAGTGTGTGGACGGGAACCACTCAATTTATCAAGAGGTGCAGAAAGTAAATGGGGCACTAGAAAACACTTGATAAAATACTTGCATCGAACCACTTCCCCTTTGCTAATGTTGCACCTGTGTATACATACACAGATCACAGAGTATCATTCAGGAATCTCTCAACCTATAAAGTATGAATATTTTTTCCTTAGAGGTAACCCGCACTGAACAGACTCTTCTTTGCTCATACACATTATTAGCGATTCCTCTGAAAACCAAAACATGCTAAACTCAGGAAGAATCTGAAAGCTTCAGCTGAAGCAACTGGTTACAATTAGACAGGGCATGCACACATATTGGAGCTTCAGAAAAGGAAGAGACACACTGGTTAGAATGTACAGTATGTATAACCTGAAGTTCTCCTCTACTTCCTTCTGCAAAGAAAAAGAGAGGAAGGAGAAGAACAGAGTTATTAGAGTAGATTTCTGCCATGGACTTTGCGACAGAGTTTTGAAAACTGGAGTAAACCTTTGCTGAGAGTCCAAGAGCTGTTCGTGCAGTGGGAAGGTTTTCACATGCTTGTCTGGAATATTTACATACTAAGATCTATTTAGCTAAAATGTGGATAATTTTTAATTAGAGTTATAACATCGGGGTTCATGTTCTTACGCATATTAAATTGTTTTTAAACAAACAAAAAGGCTTCCAGTTCCCTTTTCATTAAAAAAAGACGAACTTTTTCATAATCCAATTTTCTTCTCAGAATTATGTATCACACACTTTACATGCTTGCCTGCCGGATAAGGCCAAAGAGGGAAGACCCTCTTAAATAGTCCCAGGGTGATTAGTCTGGACATGACATATTCCTATGATAAGTCTATCTTCTGTTATTACTTGTATTTAGATCAAATGCCTAAGCAACAGAATGCTGAAGAAAGTCAAGAGGGGTAAAATAGTTCCATTTATTAAAACCGTAGTGAACATTTTTCAAGCTTGCATTTTTCAACGACTTTTTTTTCTGATGTAAAGTTATTGAATTTTGCCTGCAAGTGCATTAGTAAAGCTTCCCTAAGTAGTATTGATCTTGCTAGAGTGGCCCTTTTATCTTTTCCATAAAGACCATTTTCAGTTAGGTGGCACCATCAGCTATTAGCATATTGCCAAAGGTTGGCTCTCTTGAATGAACCACTGCAGAGGTCATTACGCTATGAAACATATGCAAATACATCTGTGTATGTGAACATGGGGGAGTGAGAGAGAGCGTCCATCAGTCTGCTGTGTTATTTACCAACGTTCCTTCATATCCCTATCTTTCTTTCCACTCTTTCCCCCAATCTTCTCCTAGCTGCACTTCTCCATCCCTCTTTCATCCTATCCATCTCACCTGAAAACAACACTAGCTCATATGGCCAGTGCCTCCTACCTCATACAGCCAACAGCAACAGCGCTCCCATCCCCTATCTGCACGCCCAGGGTAAGCACCAGCTCATTGCTCAATACATTCTGGGGTGCTTTCAAGCACGGGAAGCATTACAAGCTCGGAATCTCTGAGGACCGTACACCTGGTGTCTTACAGAGAGCGCAACCCCAAGGGGTGGCAGTGCAATGAAGCAGTAGAAGCCAGTAAAGATCCCTCCCAGCAAAGATGGGATGGAAGGTTGAGGATGTTTGGGTGCAGTGCTCCTCTCCCCATGCCACAGCAGGCTAGAGCTCTATCCTGGAGGATATACATATACCTTTCAAAATGGGGCCCAGAATAGCAGGCAGTTACCACTTTCTCAGTCTTTGCAAGGATGCTGCCATTTTCCTGCATAACTTGTATTACTTTACTACCAGACAGGGAGCATGAATTTCACACGACACAGATAACTTGCACCATTCATCACAGAAAGGAGGTGCATTTCTTATTTCTCTCCCCTCACTTCCTGGTTTCTTCATCCTAATGACAGAACAAATTCTATGTCAGAGGGTTTAGGCACAGCCTAAGGATGGTTAATGGGGTCTGCTACAGCCTAGTAGTGGCCTTTTCAAGGCAGGCTACAAGATTCATCTGCTTTCCCTGGCTTTTCTAGGACAGTGGCTAGGCACTTTATAAATGGGGGGAAATAAATACTGAAATCAGGAAACATGCTTCCTCCTTTCCTAATTTTTCTGTTAATCAGAAAATGGCAACAACTGTGGAATGAGACATTCTTGGTCACAGAAAAGCTAAAGCTTCAAGAGGAATTCCTTAGAGTATTCTCCTTTAGGTGTCTCTGTGTATTTATACATTTGATTTGAAAAGACCAAAGACTTCCTTTCTTCCTACCCTCTCTTTGTCTGTCGGCAGAACGGCAGTCTCCATGGTATACATTTTACTTTCTTTGTGACTTTTTCTAAGCAAAGACCTTTTCTGTTTTTAATAAGATTTTTACTTAATGAATAAAAAATCTGAGGGTTTCCTACAGCAAAACTAGTCTCCCAAAAATAAAATAAAATAAAGAGGTACTGTACTTTAAAAAATAATTCCATTAGTGAAGTTATGCAGGAGTCATGCAACCTCTTAGCTGTTATTTGCACTTCTAGTTCACAGTGATTCGTAGGTACACAAAGGGCCATTTCACAAAGCTTCCAGTGCAATAGTTCTGTGTCTGTGTGAAGGAATCAAATGACTTTAGCGAAAACAAGCACAAGTCAAGTATGCATAGCAACTAGGGGCAATCAGTTGAATGCTAAAACAATTTGTAAAATTACTCTATATAGGGTGTAATTACATATGTGCGATCACTAAGACAGTATTAAAACAGACAAGCTACTTTCAACTCAATCACTGAAAGTCAAATCATTTTATGCAAATGACAAGCAAGAATGCAGCTAAAACTTACACTTTTAGCAGAGATTCTGGATCAGAATATGTATGACTACAAAATCAAAATATTGTAACAGAAAAATTTAATGAACAGACTTCTATACAGATTTCAATTCAAATAAAATGTTAATTTAGTTTTAGGCTATGTTTGAACAACTACACTTGATGGACTGGCTAAAAAATCTGTGTGTATAAGATAATTAGAGTCCTCAAAAGCATAATATTCAATGATGTTTTTATCTTAATGTTGACGATATGGAAACCAAGATGGACACCAGTATGAGCATATGAATTTATCCAGCTCCTTGAATCTGCACCTCAAAATACTGAGACACAGTAAATCTGATTATCTTCACGGGCAATGCACAGTAAGCTCAGGGAGGGGGTAGCTAGGGGCTGTGTGCGGGCAGGGGGGTAGCTCAGGATGCAGGTAGGGGGTAGCTAGGGGCTGCGTGCGAGCAGAGGATAGCTCAGGGAGGGGGTAGCTAGGGGCTGCGTGCGAGCAGAGGATAGCTCAGGGAGGGGGTAGCTAGGGGCTGCGTGCGAGCAGAGGATAGCTCAGGGAGGGGGTAGCTAGGGGCTGCGTGCGAGCAGAGGATAGCTCAGGGAGGGGGTAGCTAGGGGCTGCGTGCGAGCAGAGGATAGCTCAGGGAGGGGGTAGCTAGGGGCTGCGTGCGAGCAGAGGATAGCTCAGGGAGGGGGTAGCTAGGGGCTGCGTGCGAGCAGAGGATAGCTCAGGGAGGGGGTAGCTAGGGGCTGCGTGCGAGCAGAGGATAGCTCAGGGAGGGGGTAGCTAGGGGCTGCGTGCGAGCAGAGGATAGCTCAGGGAGGGGGTAGCTAGGGGCTGCGTGCGAGCAGAGGATAGCTCAGGGAGGGGGTAGNGGGCTCCGCAGCCCCCCGAAAGGGCTCACGGACCCCTAGGGGGCCACAGACCCATGGTTGAGAACCGCTGATTTAGAGCAAGGAGAGAGAGAGAGGCTCCCTGCTCTTAAATTCAGGTGCCCAGGCCTGGATCTGGCACAGCCCACAGCAACCCAGAGCTGCAATGGCGGAAAATCCGGTTCAGCCCTGGGGTTGGAGCATGCTCAGTGCAGAGGGAATCTGGGGAATTTAGCCTCTAAAATAGAACGATGCTCTACTGAGCAAGTGTGAACTCAAGTTTTTCAAAGGCCTATAAGTTGGCCAAATTTGGACAGTTTTTTGTTGCTGTTTAATGGATTGTTTTTAAAACGGGGATGGGAATAGGTACTTCCCAGAAACAAAAGCCATCCCCCTGCCAACTTACAAAACATGTGGCAATGGAGCAGAAAAAAATGCCAGAATTTAATGTGGGCAAAATGTATTTCCACTTGTTCTTGGAAAAGGCTGAACGTTTTGGCTTAAAAAAATAATAATCAGCCTCAGGCAGACACCTGGCAGGGAAAATATCAGTCAAACTGGTTGAATGTTCGGCAAAGTTATAAGCAACCGAAAGCAAAGTAATGTAACGGGACGCGTCAGACACCCTTAATAAAAGGCAATGCTACCAGCCCTGCCTAGAATTATTTGCCCTCCAGCCATCACCAAAAATAAATACTTAATTCAACCCTTTCCGCAGAACTCCATCCAACAGACTTGTTCAATTTTGAGCTTCCTCAATTTGTCAGAGGATATTTCTTTTTATTCAAATTCAATTGAAACGCAGTCACTATTTAGATACATCTGTCAAGTTCTAAATTGTTCAGGTAATTTGCATTTGGGTACAACTATAAGTCATTTAAACCTTTATACCAATGATTCCTTCACCAGAACACACAATGATTTATTAATACCTTCCAGGTTATTTCTGTTCCTTCACTGCATCGTTACCAGATGTCTCTATTAGATATCTTGAACTAAACTTTCAAACTAAGATATAAACAACTATAATTCAAGGTCAGAGTTGCTTAGAGGCAGGCAGGAGGGATTAGGTCACCAGTGGAGCTGACCTAGACACTTATAAAGGCTGTAAAAACAGAAAAAGATTTTATTTTTAAATTGAGATGTTAACCAGCATCATGAGTTGGCAAGGCATATTTCACTGCATTCTGAGTATGGTGACCTTGAAAAACAGGGTTTGACTCAGAAATCTATAACAAGCTACCCGTAGTGAGACAGAGCACCACAACACCTCAGATCAGCTTCCCTATTATAACATTTCCTGAGAAAATGAACACCAGATCAATCCCTTTTTAATGGAACAGATTTTATTAACAACTTTCTCCTGCCCTCTCTCTAAGACTTTGGCCCAAACCTTCATCATCTCTTCTCGCTTCACCTACTGCAAACCAACGTGGCCTCTTTACATCATCCTTAACTGGCTCCAGGCTATCCAAAACACTGGGGCCAACCCCAACTCCCCCTCTCCTCCTGTTCTGACTACCTCCCCTCACTTCACTAGCTTCCTCTCCACTTCCACATCAACTTCAAGCTTTGCCCTCATATTCCAGACTTTTTTTTTTTTTTTTTTGGCAAAATAAAGTCTGCTCCTCCCTATATCTGATTTCTTCCCAGTTTCACTTCCTTTGCTCATGCTCCCTTAAAACACGTCCGCTTCCTGCACCAAGAACACATACTACACCTGATGTACTAGAGCAACTGTAATAATAATTTACCACTTTGATGCCCCTTTACATATGCAAATCACTGGGCAAACACTGATCGGTCTTTACATCATCACTATGCTGTATTATCCCCATTTTACACATGGGGAAATGTAGGCAGGGAGCTGCAGGGATATGTAAGGTTGTCCAAGAAGCCCATGTCTAGACTAGAGCCCAAGAGTGTTGACACTCAAGCACGTTCTCCTTCCTCCAGGCCACACTGCCTACTATTAGGATTTGAACACTTTGATATGTCTTTACTAGGGCTGTCAATCACAGTTAACTCGCGATTAACTCAAAAAATTAATCGTGATTAAAAAATTAACTGCGACTAATCGCAGTTTTAATTGCGCTGTTAAACAATAAACTACCAATTGAAATTTAAACACTTCGGATATTTTTCTACATTTTCATATAGTTTGTATTCTTTGTTGTAATTAAAATCAAAGTGTATTAATTACAAATATTTACACTGTAAAAATGATACTATTTCTTTTGTTTATTTTTTGTTATTGTTCACCTCATACAAGTACCATAATGCAATCTCTTTATTATGAAAGTGCAACTTACAAATGTAGGGTTTTTTTTGTTAAATAACTGCACATAAAAACAAAACAATGTAAAACTTCAGAGCCTACAAGTCCACTCAGTCCTACTTCTTGTTCAGCTAATCGCTAAAACAAACAAGTTTGCTTACATTTACGGGAGATAATGCTGCACTCTTCTTATTTACAATGTCAACAGAAAATGAGAACAGGCATTCACATGGCACTTTTGTAGCCAACATTGCAAGTGTTTACGTGCCAGATATGCTAAACATTAGCCCCTTCATGCTTTGGCCACCATTCCAGAGGACATGCTTCCATGCTGATGACGCTCATTAAAAAAAATAACGTGTTAATTAAATTTATGACTGAACTCCTTGGGGGAGAATTGTATGTCCACTGCTCTGTTTTACCCGCATTCTGCCATATATTTCATGTTATAGCAGTCTCGGATGATGACCCAGCACATGTTGTTCATTTTAAGAACACTTTTCACTGCAGATTTGACAAAACACAAAGAAGGTACCAATGTGAGATTTCTAAAGATAACTACAGCACTCGACCCAAGGTTTAAGAATCTGAAGTGCCTTCCAAAATCTGAGAGGGACGAGGTGTGGAGCATGCTTTCAGACGTCTTAGAAGAGCAACACTCTGATGCGGAAACTACAGAACCTGAACCACCAAAAAAGAAAGTCAACCTTCTGCTGGTGGCATCTGACTCAGATAATGAAAATGAACATGTGTTGGTCCGCACTGCTTTGGATCGTTATCAAGCAGAACCCGTCATCAGCATGGACGCATGTCCCCTGGAATGGTGGTTGAAGCATGAAGGGACATATGAATCTTTAGTACATCTGGCACGTAAATATCTTGCAACACTGGCTACAACAGTGCCATGAGAATGCATGTTCTTGCTGTCAGGTGACACTGTAAACAAGAGATTGGCAGTATTACCTACTGCAAATGTAAACAAACTTGTCTGAGCGATTGGCTGAACAAGAAGTAGGACTGAGTGAACTTGCAGGTTCTAAAATTTTACATTGTTTTATTTTTGAATGCAGTTTTTTTATACATAATTCTACATTTGTAAGTTTAATTTTCATGACAAAGATTGCACTACAGTACTTGTATGAGATGAATTGAAAAATACTATTTAATTTGTTTTTTTTAGGGTGCAAATATTTGTAATCAAAAATAAATATAAAGTGAGCACTGTACACTTTGTATTCTGTGTTGTAATTGAACTCAATATATTTGAAAATGTAGAAAACATCCAAAAATATTTAAATAAATGGTATTCTATTTTTTAATCGCGAGATTAATCTTTTTAATCTCTATTCATTTTTTTAATCGCTTGACAGCCGAGGTCTATACAATACTATACTTATGTGGGCTTCATAAATTGCTTAAACTTTAGTTGCACAACTGCATATAATAAAACCAGCAGAACTAAAAATCCTATGTTTTGGTTATCCTAAATTTAGACATAATAAAATAAATTGTATTTGTAAAGCACTCGCTCTTCCCTATACTCTTCCTGGATGTGAAGACGCTGTACACATTAGCATCTTGAAATCCAAAAAGGTGAAAACAAAGAAGAGTATGGATATTTATTTTTGTATGAAATAAAATTAACAGTTTTAGAAAACATCTTTCAAAGAGATATTCCCCTCTGTCCTCTTGAAAGTTTTTTGAGTGTTCCCTTGAAAAATGTACTGGTAAGTGCTAAGCACAAATTCTTAGAAGGATTTTTAATGCTTGAGGCAATAAATATCACAACATTCTGTTTTAATAAATTCTCCAATAAAGAATACACATGAAACAAAAAAGCGAACTATTAATTTAAAACAACATAATTTACATCATTTGAGAAGACTACCTACTACTGAAGTCAAATATTGATTGATAACTGCTTTGATAGAGGAAAAACATGGTTCAAGGCTATAGGCAAATTAAGACTTGAGGAGGAGAACTGTTTTGGGAGGGGGACGGGCATTAATTTCCTTATGTACGGATTATTCTGAACAGTTTTTTATGACTTATTACAAAAGGATAAATCACAATGACTTAAAAAAAGTCAATCAATAGGCATTTCAAAACAGGGTTCAGACACATGCTGCCTCCATCAGTCTCTGGAATATAAAAGCCCCTCCACCTAACAATTTACCAACATTTCTCTGGCTTTATAGTGATTTGAGGTTAAGAAAGTTTATCCTGACTTCTAACTAGACTAGGTTAGAGGTCTGGTCACAGTGAAGATTGCAAGGCTTCGTTTTACCAAATCATTGTCAAAAATAGGTCAGCTCTATAGGCCAGATTCTCAGCAGGGGTAGATCAGCACAGATCCACTGAAGTCAACTACACCAGTTTTCACCGAGGATCTGACTCTGTACGTTCATTACCTACACTCCCAAATAACATAATGCAGTCTCACATGAGAACCAAGCGGTGAGGAAATTGAGTGCACTATAGTGATTTTCACAGACATTACTGTTTACTTATTCAATACATGGAGTGCATGGGCACCATTAGTAAACACTATCCTCTATTTACTTTCGATCTCTGGTACTGGTTACATTTACAATCTTAATCTCAAAGCCATGGCCATGTCTATGTTAAGGGATTTTATTTTTAATCCCTACCACTGCTACCACCTGTTCAGCTCCCCCAACAATACTTGTCTAGGCAAAGGCTCCTGTATCTGGCTACCACAGTTGGTGTTAACGCTGCACCAGAGCAGATCAAACCAACAGAATGTTTAATGCATTTGCAACAGTCGGTGACCTGTCTACATTAGGGATCCCAAATCCCTATTAGCAACAGTGGAATATTTCCCTGAGGTCTCACCTCACGGACAGATCTTTCAGACAAGTTACAGAAACATGAAATCATACTACCCATGCACATTTCACATAGGGGCTAGTTTAACATTTACAATTCTACTAATCACTGATGGAGCCACCTGGAGAAGCGTGGACCAATTCATTACTAAACGGTTCCACTCCTGAACCTGGCAAGTCTAATTACTGATAGCTGAGAAACTTTCCTATTGGATTTTGTAACTACTGTAACTTGGGAAAGAACCTGGTCACAGAAGACGACACAAAAAACAAACACACACCTGCTATTTTGGAGCTACATGACTAGGTCCTCAAAAATAATATGAAGCCTGATGATTTGTATTCCGTTTTACAGCAGTTTCAGTAACGCATTATTACATAGTTTAAATTTTAGCATATGGTATAGATTGTATTGGGGGGATTTTTTTGTTTTTTTAATTGACTCAGTATTGTTACATCATATGTACTTTGTATCTAACCATGTACAAATCACCTATAAAGCATTTTGATAAGTTGTTCAACCACTGAATTAAATATTGCATACCCAGCTATAGTAATAGTAGACTTTAGAAAAAGAATTAAAAGCTTTTTAATATACCTGAATTCATTTCATCGGTCGAAACCAAGCTTGCTTCCTGCGCTAGGTCCTTTAAAAGTCTCCTACGCACTTGTCTTTTTTCCCTCAGCACATTTTTGAAGTTATTGATGCACTTGTTCAGGTAGATAGTCTCTGCACACACCTTTTCAAGGCTCATGGGTCTGTACTCCTTTGTTTGCTCAGGTAGAGAACTAGCATCTGTCACCATCTCACCAGAAGGTAGGGACTGTCCAGCATAAATCTCTGAGTCAGAACTCAACACCAAACTAGGGACAGGAGACTCATGAGGGGCAGGTGGAAGCCTGGAAGGAACAAATTGCATTTGAACTGCTTCACTGTTCGCAGATGTGTTGGCCTGGCTCTCGGAAGACTGACTGGGGGGGCTTTCTGTAAAGTTATCAGAGCTACCACAGACACCTGCACCACTCAGCGCAAGTCTGCCATCATGTTCCATTTGGAAGCTGGTATCATTTTCCAGAAGGACTTCAGAGTCACTGGTCTCCAGCTTGTGAAACACCACCTGTAGAGCAGATCTAAAATGATGAATAGCTTTCCCAAGTTTGTTAGTATAAAACTTCATGTCCACAAGATCAATGTTATCCTGGGAATGGTCAAGAAAATACTGGGAATTTTCTAATACATCCCTAAAGACCTGGTCAGTTTGATCTTGATCATTCAGATCTATTTGGACCATATCTTTCAGAGTATCACTGCTATCAGCTAGTTTATCTGCTGTGTGAACACTGCTTACAGTTGTAGCACCCGTAGACTGATCTTCCAAGAGCAGATTTATTTGCTCTGTACTGAGGAACTGAAGCATGGTGTTACAGTCCATTTCATTTTCTCCTGTAGTTATTCCCTCAGCTTTATCCTCCTCTAAAGGGGAAGAGCAGTTCTTAGTCACATTTTCAGTGTCAAGCCCAAGTCCTCCTCCACCACATAAAGCGTGTATATGGCTGGCATGATCTGAGGTCTCTGGGGAGTGGCAGGAATGTCCTTCATCTGTTTTGGGCAAACGAGTCACCTGAAGAGTTTGCTGAGGTGTGTGGGAAACATGGAGGACAGGCAGAGGAGAGTCACTCTTTTGTGAAGTTTGCTCACAGTTTATAATTTGCGATACTTGCCCCATTTTCACCTCGAGTTCAGAGATCAAGTTACTTTTCTTAGCTAAGGTTGACCTTTGTGTAAAACCAACTCTCTCCCCTAGACACTGTGTTTTTCTACTTGTGTTTCTGTACTTAACCTGGTAAGATTCAGTTTGAAGGTGCCCATCGTCACCAGTTCTTTGGGCCTCTTCATCACAGTTCGGAGAGCTCCAGTGATTTTTCTTGAGGCCAGGCTGCAGTAATGAGAGTGGATCTGCTCGGCAGTCCCTTTGGCCAGTCTGTTGGTTTTGCTCTTCGCTAGCAAGAATCCTGACCCCCGTGCTTTGCATGAGAATAGACTTCTGTAAAATGAAATCTCTTTGTTCAGGGTTTGCAAGTTTCACAATTGCTGGTCTTGGTACTAATTGTTTGCCTGGAGTTGCATTTGACCTATAAGCATCTTTTATGTACTTACTACACTGGATACCATTGAAGCAGTAGTACTCAGACAAGAAGCTGCAAATGAGTTCCATAGTGTTTTCACCATCTTGTTCTGGGATCCCATAAAAGTATAACACTGGTTCTTCCTTGCGTACAGCTCTGTAGGACTCCCTGGTGTGTGCGACATGAGACGTTTTGGCAGTGGAACCACTCTGCAAGCCTTCTATCTCACTCAAGACCGTGTCTACACAGCTGGACACTTCATCCACTGAGCCTTTTATCAAGGTGAGGTGTTGCCGGAGTTCTGCGATCTCTGTCTGGATGCGACTTATCCCCTGTAGCTCTTTAACAATGTACTCAATCACATCTGCAGAATGGTCTCTCGGGGGAAGGCTGTTACTGTTGTATGCTGGAAGCTTGTTTTCATTCTCAGTGCTCTCTCTCCAGCTCATGGTAATACTCAGGGTAGAAAGGTCCTGCCCCTCAGATATTACACCCTTGCTCTGGCAAATAGGCTGCATAGTACCCTCAGATGATATTCTCTCTAAGTCTTGCTGATTCCGTTGAACTGAGCATGGTATTTTTACACAGCCATCCCAGTTAAGTTCCACCTCACCGACACAGATGTCGCTCACCTCCCCAGAACCATTTCTCCTGTCCTGAGCAAAGCCCACTCCAATCGTAGAAAATTCAGTGCTTGTGGATTTCCTCTTTATCCCACAAACAAACACGTCTGTCTCAATTTCTACTGGGGAAAGCTGGTGACTCTGACTCACTGAGATCTCATTTACTTGGCCTTGCAGAAGTCTCTTCATTTTCTCCCTCAGATACAAACAGAATCTTTGCTTCTTGAATTGCCTCCTGGCCAAGCGTTTTTACAATAGATTTTCTGTGCAGAAGAGGAATCTCATGTTCTGGCCTTTTCAATCTACTGCTAGCAAACAGCAGCAGCAGCTGCCCCTGTGTTTCTCCATAGTGCAATACAGCAGTACAAGCACACATCAATCACTGCCCGACGCGCACTCTCACATCCAGGGTTTATTCTTTCATGAAGCAACTACCAAAAGAGGGGAAGATATTGCATTCCGGTCAGAAAATACTAGGCAATTTTCAGCATATAATAAAAAGTAGTAGCATCCACATCAAGCCAGTCAGAAAGAGGATCTACTCTTTCAAATTTTCCTACCATAATGCACTTATTTCAGCTGCTGCACTGATAACCAGTTCTACGTGAGGCATTCTTTAATAAAGCAACAGTATCTCCCCCTCTACCTCCCTTTTCACAAGGGGGTAAAAAAATACCAAAGAACCCAAAGCCCTCTGACCAGTCAACGTGTGACCATGCCTTTTTTACGGCTATAACTACAAATCCCACAAAAGTAGCTACCCCTTCTATGTAGTTACCTCTTCTGAATACAAAATTCTGTCACAAAATACTAAGGATTCTCTCTCTGCAGGTGTCCCTTCTCCCTAGGCCCACCATCTTCACCCTTTCAAAGGTGAAGAAAGATCAAGTTTAAATTTGCTCGGTATCAGCAATCCCAAAGGAATCACTGAGATTGACATAATGCAGCAGCAGAGACTGGATGCTAGCTTTGAGACTATAAAACATTCTCATTATTTTAGTAATAAATGTTAAAATAAGAAAGTAACACTAAAGAAACACTCAAAACTTACAGGTTTCAGAGTAACAGCCGTGTTAGTCTGTATCCGCAAAAAGAAGAACAGGAGTACTTGTGGCACCTTAGAGACTAACAAATATGCTCTAATAAATTTGTTAGTCTCTAAGGTGCCACAAGTACTCCTGTTCTTCAAAACTTACAAGCTCCCAAGTTAACCTACATATAATATACGCCATATACAACTTATGAACAAACTGAGCTGACAGGACGATGATGTCATTCTTATTCCAGTTTTCTGGATTTTACACTGGAGCATTCCAGGATCGAACCCCTCCCACAGAAAGGAAACAAACACTACATTATCTGTGTAAGGCTTGTCTGACCCCCATTAGTGTAATATCTGAGCACCACACAATCCTGGGGCTTGTCTCCACAGCAAGGTACTGAGCAGCAAGCCAGGGTGTGAATATACAGCAGTGTGACTCTACATTCCCTCAAGGACACAGCTGCAGCATGCTGAGAGTCCCGGAGCGCATTAGTGTACTGTAGATTCACTCCCTGACATGCCGCACAGTGACCTGCCATGTAGACAAGCCTTAGTGTAGCCTCAGCATCCCCATTTTATAGGTGGGGAACCGAGGCAGTGAGACATGCGCCCCAGTCACACAAAGTATGTGGTCAAATAGGGAATTGAATCTAGGTCTCCTGATCTTCAGGCTAGTGCCTTAACCACTGGACTATCCCGCCTCTCCTAGACATGTGCTCTAATCAGGACAGCACGTGGCACAGCTGGTCAGAGTAGGAGCTATACTAAATGCCTCTCAGTTTGTAATAAATGTTCAGCCCTAGAACAATCAATTATTTTAAACAAAAATAATTCTACAGTGCACTGGGACAAACAGCACATAATGAATTACTGAACACAATATAAAAATGACCACGCTGGGTCAGACCAATGGTCCACCTAGCTCAGTCTCCAACAGTGGCTGGTGCCAGATGCTTCAGAGTGACTGAACAGAACAGCACAATTTAGTGAGAGATCAATCCTCTGTCGTCCAATCCCAGCTTCTGGAAGTCCCAACTACTGCCTAAGTATTAACATTTTTACCGACAAATAAAGCCTTCAGGGTGCAGTTTTATGATGTACACCTGTTTTTGAGAATGAAGGGTTACAGTAATGTCATTACTTCTGAGTGGAAAGTCTAGAATTCGTCTGTAAAAGCAGGGGAAGGGAGAGTTAAAGGGAGCTTCTCCTCTTCTTCAGAATTACCAGCAGAGGAAACTCAAGCCTCTCCTACACTTTACACAAGCACTAAATCTCCATCCTGAAAGCTCAACACAAAGCTAACCTGGTCCTTGGCATAACGGTTATGAGTCTCATACATGAGTCAATCCACAACAGGGGACGCCAATCTCCCCTTGCTTCATTTGGACGCTATTTGGCTGAGCAGCACCAGGTGCAACTGCTTGCAAAGCGAATCACAATCTGAGCTTTTCCCTGGGGGTCTTTGCAAACACACTACACCCAGTCTCCTTAGGAGAGTAGCATGTACTAGCTCTGCAGTACTCCTAGCCAAGAGTGCGGGCCCAGTAACTGATCCCACATATTTCACATTATGTGGCTACACAGTGTACTAACCACAGGAGTACCAAAATGCTTGAGTTTTATTTGCACTGAGATTACGGCCTGACCCAAGGTCCACTGAAGTCAGTGGGAGCCCTTTCATAGACTTTGAGGGGCAAACCCAAAGTTCATTGAAGCATTAGATAGATGTATCTTTTAAAAAAAATCAAAAAAAGTATTTACTTATTTCAATTTACAGAGTACCTATCCAGAGCTCTACATGTCTACAGCGAAGCCGGGCTACTGAAACTCGTTCCCATAAGACATCCCCCTCTAACTACACCCCACAACTATATTTGGTCCACTTTTTCATATAACATTCTCATTTTTATTAACCATTTTCTAATATTTTCAATGAATATGTTTTGGTTTTACCCTTCTGCTTTTCTTCAGGAGGGAGGATTCCTTGCATCTGGAAAAAGCAGTGCTTGCCAACACTCACCTTTGTATTAATTAGATCCATTCACTTTGCCATAATTAAGGTTGTATCAGCACTTCAGTTTACAAATCCCATTATTCCATAAGTGGAATTTAGCATCCCAATGTAGTTTTCATTCCAAAATGTAAAATGTACCTCCAAAGAGGCTAGATATTCAGACTTATACTGAAAGATTAAAGTTCTCCCATTTCTGAATATTTTTGCACCCTTCTTAGGAAAAAATGTTTTGATTTAATAAAATGGAAGAGTTCAGGCCTTAGTCCATAAAAAATGTAGTGTTTTTCTTTTTACTATTTAACTACTCCCTCAGGGAGCTGCACTGACCTAGGAAATAGCGTTTGCTCAGGCTATATTTCTCCATCAATTACGTAGTTACCTCTTCAGGTCACTGAAGAAAAGAATAATCTGTTTAAACACTAACGATTTTTAAATTACTAAGGCACACAGTTACAGAGATTTACAGTGTAGAATATCAGTCTCTCTGCGGGGCAGAAGAAAGTAAAGATCAAAAGTTGTGGCTTCTTACGTACATGAGCCAAGTATCATACACAGATAGTGATGTTAATTCCATATATTTTCTGCTGTGTAAAACTATTTCTCTTTAACGATGGGGAGAAGGATTTTTGTGTTGCAAGGACTCCCTTACTATGGTTGGTGGTCACACTGTGTTCTTTTGCATACAGCTACAACACTGCCAGTGGTTTAATGATTGTTCCTTTAGATACACCTCTACCCCGATACAACGCGACCCGATATAACACGAATTCGAATATAACACGGTAAAGCAGTGCTCCGGGGGGGGAAGGGGGGGGAGCTGTGCACTCCGGCGGATCAAAGCAAGTTCGATATAACGCGGTTTCACCTATAACGCAGTGAGATTTTTTGGCTCCTGAGGACAGCGTTATATCGAGGTAGAGGTATACCAAAAAACAACGCAAGCTGGAATTTGCTTTCAGTGCATTTGTCTGTGGCTGAAACACTGTTGCAGGCCACCGATGCAGGTATAGGGTCACTGGAATGGAACCTGGAGTAGCAGGAGGGCCCAGGTTCCCCTACCAGCCACTAAGGAAGAGGTATCCTCAGGGCAGTGCATGAGGAGACTGCCTCAAACTGTTGGTATGGAAAGACTTTGATACCCCGGAAGGGGAAGACGATAGTGACCTGCTGGAAGGCCAAGTCACGAAGACAGAACATCCTGAGTCACACAGCGTGCAGCGAGCAGCAGAAGGGGGGGCACTGGACCTGGAAAGAGCTGATCCCTACAGCAGCCAGAAGCAGGCGCCAACTGCAGTGATTGGGTCCTGTGACAAACCCTTACTCAAGAGATTGCAACAGCTCCAAAGATGCCAGTCCAGTGCAAACACAACAGAACTGTATAATTACAGATGTTCCGAAGGATTCTCATTATGGAGAGGCAATTTGTCAAAGCAAGGAAGAAAGGAACTAACTTGACTTCGGGAACCAGTGATGATTAGCCAGCTTTTCCCAGGAGGAACAAATGTGTGAGAGGTATTTCCCAAAAGACTACTATGAAGTGTCCAGAGCAGAACACAGGAAAGTCTGCTCAAGCTGAGGGACAACTCCATTCATGCGTTTCAGAGACAATTCATAGACCACTTCATCCTACTGAAACACAGAAAATAAAGACTTAGTTTCATCCAGAGGCAAACAGAGGATTCAAGGAAAGGTTATCACTGGGAAGAAAGCCTGAAAGGGGTGAGATACTAGCAGGTCAGACATTCTGTGGCTTCTACGGGCCAAGCTCATTGCACTCACCAGGGGCTCCTTGCATCCCTCCATTCTCCCCCACATGCTCCCTGTGCATCACCCTCTCATTTCCTTTCAGGGACTCTCTGCAACCCTCCCACCACCTCCCTCATGCCAGGTGCTTCTGTGTATCCCCCTTTTCTCCCTCCCCCCAAACCATTTATCTCCCATTAACAAGGGATTTGTGGGCCCCTCTCAGACTCCTCATTCACCCCATCTTACCAGATGGGGCTCTGTGTCCCCATGTCCATCTCCCACTCTGCCACTGTCCCCCAATTCCCCTCCACCATGCCAGGGTCTGTGCACTCCACCGTACCAGAGACGGATGCCATCGAGTTGAGTGTAAGACCTCACAAGCTCAGGCACAACTCCTGACTAAATACACCCAAAGGGGTTTAAGAACTATAAATGAGAAGACCATTTCTTGCCAGCAACTAATGCATCCAAGAGTGAGCCTATGCCTCTGCAAATGAGAGATCAGAAAGAACTTGGAATTCCTGGAAACCCAATCTAGACCTGGATGATAAGACCAAAGACCAAATCATGAAGAACTGAACTGAAGGACACAGCTGAAACCTCTACTGTCTGACCCAACACCAGGGCAAGTAACAGGAGGCCTAGTCTCTAAAGAGAGAAAATATTCGCACCCTGACCTTTTCCTAGATACAGCAGGGACCCTTGTTGTTAGATGGATACTTGGCTTCGTGTGCCATATGGTGGAAGTCACTCACTGAAACTTACCAAAAAATTCACCTCTGCCCAAAGTCTGAGCAAAATCTCTCCAATTTTTTTGAGCTCCACAGGGATGAAAACAAACTTTTTAAAAAGCGAAAACCTTGAGGAATGAGGCAAAGTAACACTCGTGAAAGCCAATGGGAGTTGTGTACCTAGCTCCCATTTCAGCCTTTGAATGTCTCCCCATAATGTATGAATGCCACAAAGGAATGTTCTTCTGGCTCTATAGATTTGCAATGACAGCAGAACAAGCAGGAGTGAAAACCAGAGGGATGCAAGCAGTGAGCACAGTGGGGTGGTAAACAAGAGTGTGAAAGGTCCAGAGAAGAAAGGAATAGATGCAATGATTAGACTCATGCCTGACCTTCAGGGACATGCACAGCGCAGTTCTGAGGCTCCTGGCTCTCCCCAAAGGGAAAAGACCTCGCAGCAACTTGTGCTGAGCTGTGGCTTTGACTTCACCCCAGCTCAGTTCCTCAGTCAGCCATCGCACGGATACAGTGCAAAGGGTGGGGAGCAGCTTCACAGCATCCTTCTCCAGCAGCACTGAGTGGCTCCAGGAAAGAAGTCCTGGTGAATGGGGCCTATTCTTTGCCGCTGCTAAGCCATTCCTAGTATGGGCCAGGATGCCCCCTCAGACCCCACTTCGTCTGATGAAGACACTTTCAGAGGCCTGGTACTTTAAGACTTATCTCCCTCCCCAGTCCCCCAAGACAGTTAAAAGACTCTTATCTGAATGTGATGAAAGATAATCAAGGCAGTACTAGAGTGGTGAAGTGGCTCTAAAGAGGGCAACAAATTCCAGCAGAGGAGATGTATTTTGGAACAGTCTTTCGTCTGCCAGGGCTCCCACAGAATGCACCCTGAGCCATGGTGTCTGACTTCACATGAAACGTATTTGAAAATGCGTAGCGTTCTGTATTACCTATACTAACAAATAAGAAAAGCAATGAAGTGAAATAACTGAGAAGTTACCTTGTTAGTAAATGTAAAGAAATACCAGGGCACTTTGGAACTGCAAGGTTTTGACATGAACAAGAGAAAGGAATCTTATGCTTAAGGCTGCTATAGCAACCTCTCCCCAGCACTCTTCTACATGCTGTAACATTGTTTCCTCCTGAGAATTTTTATAGAATCTTAAATATACTAATTGCGGAAAGGATTTCAATAAGGACCCAAACAACAGGGTCTGACTGAGCGGTGTGGAAGAGCTACAGGCAGCGTTGCTGGCAGTACCATCTCTGGAGACTGGCAGGCTACGTTTTAATTGACAAGACAAGGTTTAGGTTTTGATTAGACAGCACTTGAGGGAGGCAACTTCATATTTCTTTGCTTTTTTCTAACACCTTGTCTCTTCCAAAACTTGATTTTCTAATAATTAATAGAAATTGCCACTTGATTTAGAGTGATAATATGAATGACACCGCTCAGTGAGTCTGGATGCATGGCAGCACTAAGTACTGCTAAAGGAGAGAATGTAATCTGAATACTCATTCACCTGGAGGACATTACAGCTACTGAAGTGACAGAGAAGATGTGCCCGGCACTTTCCAGATGAATTAAAAAGGGAACATGCCCATAGCATTTATAATCAAAGATAAAGAATGATGGATGCTGCACAAAGTATGGGAAAGAGCAATGTTCTAAGTAAGGGATTGTGAGAGACGGTTTTATTATGCAAGTTAGTTCCTTTTTTAATAATAATAGTGTTTGTTACTGTAGGAGAGCAAGAACTGCAATGACTGTTACAGTTCCACCACTGTTTCTGTTCTAATCACCACCTGCCGTTCCTCAGCACTTTCTGAAATGCTCAGAGTTCAGGAAGACGTTTTCCAGGTTTGGGGTCTGCCCAAGAAAGGATTTGTTTAGAAAATTTGGGGAAAAAAAATAGTTCAGGACATTTTTGTGCACAAGGACAAGTCAACCAAGCTGCAGTCCAAGACTTTTGGTGTGCTACAGCAGTGTCCACATAGGACCTTAGCGTGCAGCAGGCTGGTGTGCTGTAGCTTCACACCCTGCAGTAGACAAACCTTACCTCACTTGCTCTAGGTCACACAGGAAAACGGCGGGGAAGTAAGGAATTGAACCTGGTCTCCTACCCCCAACCAACTAGTGGCATGCCCACCGGACATCCTCCCCATCTCTCGCATGTCCTCACTTTGGGGAGCTTAACTTTGCAACTTTAATATTCTTTCAACATTGCTGTTTGTGTGAGGTTATATTTAAGACTAGAGGGAACAACGACGGGAGTGGTAAAGCACTACATGTATTAAGAGGCTAAGGATGTCACTAGTTAGTGGCCAAAAATGAGGTACCTGTAGACAAGAGTCAAAGGAATGGAGCAGTCATGGAGTTAACAGATGGGAATGGGCTGAATGCTGCTTACTATGAAAGTGACAGGTTTGAGTTTTACCACTGCAACTCATGCCTGACCCCAAGTAAGTAACCAAACCTGAAGTATGCTCTCAGCCCTGAGAATACCCTGTGCGGTGTCTTGGAAAGGCAAGAAGATGAGAAGGCTGTCCTGAGAAACAAGAGGAAAACCTGGGTTATTTATTCATATTCTCATACAAAATTACTTCTACTGATATACAGTAGCAAGTGGGGCAGTCAAGTGTTTGAATACAAACAGCAGATTAAGTGGAATTAATTTCAGCAGTTTTCTTATTTTCATAATCTTCATGTTACAGTACATTGAATTTTTCACCAGACTAGATAAATCAGACAGAGCCTCAAACAGAGTTGAGGTAAAAATGACAACCTAGGACTATTGTAATCTGATCAGAGATGAAAGTTTTCTTTAAAGCAGATGGACCTAAATCAGAATCTTAGTGACCAAGCACTACAACTGACAAGCCAGAAGCAAGAACCAACTTTTCTGTTGAAAGGAAATGACATGACCAACTGAAACACAAGTATCAGGTTTTCCTGACTAGTCACCTGGGATCCCAGAATTTAGGAAACTACTTACTGGGTCATTGAAACTACTTCTGAACATTCCAGTTACATCCAAGGTAGAATGCACATGCAGTGCTTCCAAATAACCTAGATATATCTTTCAGTGAGAGAGAGAGAAGCACAGTCATGAAAGGGTTAAAGGAAGCTAAGTGTTCTGTCTCAAGTAAGAAGTGTTGCAGGCTGTATCTTTCTCCCATTTACAGTCTACATGACAGACTGGCTTCCATAAAGGGAGCAGAGGGAATAGTTTGAGTTCCCAGGCAGCCCCTGTGTTTCCGACAATAGCCACCAGAATGGAGGAGGAGATGTAAGATTTCTCTCAGAACTGGAATTGCTCACTGAAAGGGCTTGCAACTGATTTCCCAGCTTGCTGTAAACCCAAGGGGTTACAAGGTCAATCACAGTTGGAGATGGTAGGTAATGCTGGGTAGTCCAAATGATGCAATTAGGAGATGCAAACGCATGTGTCAAGCCGTGCTTATCACAGCTGGAGATAACGACCGGCACTAGCTCATATCCCTGGCCAAGCTCTGCCCTGCTCAGTAATTCTCCCTGGGATTCCTCCCACCCTCAAAATGGGCTGAGGGATTTGTTCCTTTGCAAGGGAATTGGAATGAACACTTCATTACAATGAGGGGGTGGGGGTTGATAAGTCATTAAGCCCACTTAAGACTGTCTAGATCAATTTAAGGGGACAAACAGCAGCCATTCCCATTTAGATGAATTATGAAAGATAGCATATAAAGCTGATGGAACATCTTGCTTTTTAGCTCATCCTACCAACCCTCAGCCAAGAAGGGTTTTAGTCCAAGAGTGCACAAACCGAACAAGATTTATTTCTCAAGGTTTCTTCCTTTGTATGTAAAGATAAATAGCATTGCCAGTCGTCTTTAAGTCTGGAAGTTCATTTCAAAAAGGCTTTCGACATTAGCAATAGTGAGTCGCCCCATAAAAAGGGGCAGAAATAGAAGGTGAGAAGATATCTGAAATTGTCACACCATCTGCTCTGATTCACAAGCCTGTACAGCATCCCTGTTGCTTGCTTCATGCCAGTCATCATTTCACCTTGCCAGCTCACAAGCTAGTCAACCCATTAAATCAGGCCAATGGCAAACATTTTCAGTTTTAAAAAAGGGAGCCCTTTTCTGTTATTGGCATTCATAGAACAATCTGAAACCATTAACTGAGTTACTCAAACCAGTTACTTTTCAAGTGATCAAATTTAAATTATTTCCTAATTTAAAAAAAAAAAAAAAAAAACTTTCCTCTCAACTATTCCCTTCGTAAAGATCTTTGATGCCAAGTTCAAGCAGAGATATAAAGCCTCCTAATTCAAAGATATTCAGAATAAACACTGACAACCCTCAACTATACCAATGCTAAAGACTTCTTCAATAAATGAGTATAGATAGTAAAAATATAAAGCGTATGAATACACACATTATGGAGTAGGTTCTCCTCTCAATGCACGTGTGTTTAACTCCTGTAAGCATCTGTTGGTTCTACTGTATCAACAGGGGAATATCACCAAATTCTATTACATAAATAATGAATATATACATATACAGTTAATCAATTTAAAATACATAGCAATTTTCCTTGGACCCAATAAACTTTAGTACTTGCTGGCAATTTGCAGTTTACATTTAGCAAATTCACTTGTTCCAATCACTTACCTTACTGCTTCACACAAAAACAAAAGGTTAAATGAAAAGGAAATTCACGGAATTAATAGAAAACTATAAAACACAACAGCATGCTCTCACAGAAGAAACAAATCTGGAAGGATTTGTTATCTTGTTACAGGTTAGCCAGACAATGAACTTGGATTATAAACACGTATTCTTGGTGTCCCGTCACAGGTTGCTGGGAAGGAGATGCTGTTGTCAAAGGCATCTCAAGTATCCTGTTCCCCCTCAACCCTGGGATACGGACTAGTGTAAAGTTGAAGACATTTGAAAAATGCAGACAGCTGCTAAATATCCGAAGTGAAAAACAACAGAAGGCAACAAATGTAAAGCCACAAATCCAGAGAATCCGGTCCGTTTCCAGGAGGATTCCTCAACAGAAATTTCTTAGGTCAGCAACAGAATTCGTTTTCCCCTTTTCCAGCCAGCACCAAGTGCAGTCAAACTTCAGCCGTATCGTCAGTGGTGACTCAACAGAAAATATTGTACTTAAAAGAGGCAGAGAGAAAGCTGTGCAGCAATTGCTACTTCTACTCCTCCTCTTCATCTGCTTCCTGCCTAAAGCCTTACGCATAACCCCCCCTTCCCTCCCCTCCCCTCCCCGCCCCTCCCTCTCTCGCTCACACACCAACACTCCTGGACTTGAACTGACTCTTCATGTGATTAGCCATTCCGAAGGAAATGGAAATTGATGGAACCAATCTGACAATAAACCAAATACACTCTTTTGGAATCATGAGAGCAGACAGCATAGCACAACGGACTGACACATACTGGAAAAGCTCTCAGGGTGAGTCCATGGTAGCTCTGTAAAACTGTGTGGGGGGAGATATGGGGGCTGGGGATAACTGCAATTACCTAATTGCAAGAAAATTCTTTTTCCCCCACATGATTTTTTTATTATTATTAGCAGCAGCATCTACTGTCCACCCACCCTAATTTAGCTGCAAGAGGAGATTGTCACCCTTGGAAGGCAACTCAGCCATAAAAATCATCTTAAGACTACAGCAGAAGACTATCAATTCTGTTAAAAGTCTGGGGAATTCAGGACTCAAAACACATGCATGTTGATCTCCTGCTTCCAAAACTAAAAATCACTTTGTTAAAACACAACACATGCACATGGGGATGTAATATATACAACTATGATTTTATTAATTTATTTTGAAACATCAAGACTTCTCTTCTATTCATTCCCCACTATAGAATAACAAACCCTAACTTTGTGAGAAGTGAAGTACTTCATTTAAAAGGTCTTCCTCAGACACCGACTTTGCTCCCCTCCGGTCTATTCAAAACACTGCTGTTAAAATAACCTTTCCAGCCTGCTGTTCCTAGCCATTAATCCCACTCTTGCAATTCTTCCACTGGATCTCCCTTCTCCACCACACCCACTGCAAGCTCATGTTTATACTTTTAGGTACTTTACATTAGTCCCTCCCTCTCTTGGTTCTGGTTCTCCACTGAGTGAGCAACACTCTTCAGAGCTTGGTGTACGGAGGAGGAGCTGTGCAGGTTTCCCCACGCACTTCAGTTCTGATGGGGGAACAGCTCACCTATGCTGCATCTGTAAAGTTAAAGCTCTTCATACTCTAAATGGTGAAGTTTTCAAAGTGACTTAGGAGCTTTTGAAAATCTCAACCTTAGCCCCTCCTGTCTGCTCATCTTCTATTTACTTGGTCTTGAACCTTTTTGTGTATTCACCCATGCACCTAATTCTTTTAGCTATTCCAGCCTTGAGCATTTACTTCACCACTTCTTCCACAAGAACCTGTGTGATTTCTTCCATTGTGCCCCTCATTGCATAGAATAACTACCCAGACTAAGCCATAAAGCCCTGCCCTGCCTTCTTCCAAGCCCAACACCTACACCTTACCTCATTGCCTACAGCAAAGTGTCAGCTGATCATGGCTGGGCAGCTGGACAGAAGGGATTCCAGACATCTGTTTCATGAGATACTGCAAATTTTGCACATAGCCGCTCTAAGTAGCCACCTGCTCCTATCGCTGTTACCCATACCCTTCCTCTCCCATTCCCTCTGTTTGTTCTCACCTGCTGCATTTTGTAGGTGGGAATTTTGAGGCAGGAACCATGATGCTTGCTATGTAGGGTCTTGCTAACAAGGCCCTGATCTGCTTGAGGCCACTGAGTTACACTGTAATAGAAATGATTAATACTAAATGCCCCGATTACTGAGCTCCAAGTCCATTTACCCACGGTGAAAACTACCTAGATGAGTAAATAAAATGAAATACAATCTAAGATTTCTATAGCATTAACCATCTTCAAAGCTCGGCACACAAATCCTGGACAGGATGAAAACGTTTTCCCAGGGGAACAAGACTACAATAACTAACCTGAAAGTATCACAATTGAGCATAATTTTCTCACTGAGTATTAGCAAATCTGTCCAGCTCCTGGCAAACATTTGTAAGACAGAATCTTTCAGCATTCATGTCATTTCTTATTTCTTAAAACTCCAGTATACGGGACCCGGTGCTAGTATTGTATTGCCACTTAAATCAACCCAGGTTTAGTTCTGATTCAGTCTTCGCTCCCTAGTTGCCAGGAGCCGTCAGCACTCAAGAGGCAACAGGAGAGAAGCGTCATGGGAGACAACAACGTCCTTTTGGTCAGGATTTGAGAGCTCTGAAGGGAGTGGGATAACTAGAATGATGGTCTCTGCAACCTGAGCTTTTAAAGATTAGCATATGAAATAGAATTTCAATGATGTTACATGGCTAGGACTAGCTAATGGACAGTGGGCAGCTGCCACCAGTTAACATTAGAGGACAAGAGAGTCCTTCAGTGACTGCAGGGTGCTGAGGAACGAAATGACAGCAAATACTGAGACTCTAATGAGAGTTCCAGGGAACAGAGACAGACGTGAACCTCAGAACTGCAGACCAAAATCTTGAAACATGGCTATGAAATAGAGGAAAAGATGTTAACCAAGCCACAAAAGAAACTATTCTTCTTTGAGAACTTGGGGAATTTCTCTGCCTAAAGCCTGGTTGGGTTTTTTATTTGTTGGAGGATGGCATTGACACAAATACTTTCCACAAAAGGCCAGACACCTGCAACTCAGATCTGACTAAACAGCCCGGGAGACAGCATGGACTTTATATCCAGGGTACTGCATTCAGTTATCAGGGTTCACTGTATTCAGTTATTTGCCTTCCTGCAGGAAAATTAAATTTCTACTTACTTTAAATACCTTTTTTTTTAAATTCACTGCTGGGCTAAAATTAAAACCTGAGCCGGTAGGGAATTATTAAAACTGATAAAACTGAATTGAGAAATAGAGGCCAAATGCTTTGGTGTCTATTCAGTGTATATTATTCTATTTAAAAAAAAAATTCTTATCTTTCCATGTCATTCCATCTTCCTGTAGAGTAAAGCACCGAATTACTGATAAAATTGTAAAGTAAGCAATTCCTCCATGGGTTGATTAACCAAGGAAAGACAAGTGAGCCTACAGCAGAGCAGAGCTATTCCCACCTCCCACCTCTCCCCTCCCCTTTTCTAGGGGAAGGGATGCAGACACATGTCTAGCCCTGACAGGCCCAAGTGGACGGGATAGAGAAATTGAGAGGATAAGTAAAGGAAGGGACAAAAGTTTAGAGAGAGAGGAAGAGAGCTGGGACAAAGGGAGAAGGAAAGAGGGATCGAGCTGATGGCACGCAGAAAGTATCTGATCAGCAGTTGAGACCCTATCCCTCTCATGCAGGAACCCGTCCAGCCTGAACTTGCCTCAAGTGTAGCTTCAACTACTACACACTGCTCATTAGTGGGTGGTACTCAACCAGCTCCACACATCTGAGAAGCAGGAGATCTTCACCCTGGTTGATGTGGGCAGATCCTAAGCTTCTTGCTGCACACCGGGGTTCTTTCTCCTCAGCCTGCTAGGGGGATCCTGACCAGAGAGACAGATGCAGCCTGTGGAGAGCAAGGCAATTTTTGTAATATGTTTATGATCAATAGGCGTGACTCCGTGTACCCACTGACTTTGTATTGCTACCTGCTGGGGTAAACTGTTTCTCTTGGAACAAGGGGAAGAGATGGGGTGTGAGAGTCATGTAGCCTGTCTGAGTTGATATGAATGCGCCATCAAGAACTGAATGGAATCAACATATGAATGGAAAACCCAATGACTGGAACATTAACTCTAACACCTGGCCGCCAAGAAAGGCTGAGACATGGAAACTGTGGGGCTGCAACTTGGAATAAGGACATATGGTGTGAGGAGATGTTTAACTGTGCTGCTGCAGACTCACAGGGACAGAAAGAGCGAGCCCAGATGGATGTCAGGAGAGCCTGGGACACTGGGGCAATTGCCTCTGCCAATAAGGACTTTATCTTCAGCTTGGCTTTGCCATGCTGACCAAGGGACTCTCAGATGCTATATTCCAGTTGACGAATGAGTGCTATCTTGTTCTGAAAAGGCTGTGCTGCTGCAGATACTTGCTGGCTGCATTGCTCTCTGAAGGGGAAAAGCCCCTAAACTGGAGTCTGAACTCAGCTGAATTAGCTGTTCAGTGCACCCAGAGAGAAACAGGGGTGCTGAAGCCAGAAGGCCGAGTCGAAGAGTCGGAGAGCTGTGGAGGTTACCTTTGTGCAAACCTAAGCTTCGAACCCGGCAAAGAAAGAGGGGGTCCCTCCCAAGTGGTTGCATAAAGGCTGGGGTACCAGAGACCCCATGAATCTGTGATATAGCCCCACTAAAAGGGCTGCAGAACAGAAGAGCACATGGGGCATTCCTTTATTCAGCTCATCCCTTTTTCACCACCACCCCCACGCAGTGTATTCTGCAAGGAGTAGGAGGGGAGAGAAGACGCCTCAGCAATCTCCGACCTGACAGCTCCATAAAACAGATTATTTTAATTCACTTGAAGGAAATTTAATCTACCATGGTGAAATCTGGGTGAAAAAAAATCAGTAAGTGTTTACTTGGACATTGAAAGCTCTCTCACAGAGCTGGACCCTGCCTACTGCACCCCTCTGGAGGGAGAGAATTCTAGGTAAAGCAGCTGAGGGGAAGGGTTAAAAGTTAACGTACTGCAGCAAAGGTTGTAGATGATCCAGCAGTACAAGAATTCAGGTTTATCCTATTCTCCACAGCCACAAGGAGACCATCTATCAGTGGCACCAGGGCCACAACCTAGTCTGAAGCTTGACCAAAAAGGGCTTGAATTTTCAGAGCTTGGTTATTACCTCCACAGTGACTGCACAAGAAGAGGGAGGATGACTACAGAGGGTTGCAGTCATTTGCATGATCACAGCCAAGGTGACATGGCTGCAGACTCTGCTTTTGTGAGCTGCAGAACTAGAACGCATTCTTTCTTCTCGCAATTGATTTGAAATAAGTCATCAGCGCTCCCCATTTCCCATTACAACCACTCAATAGCACCACAATAACCTATTGCTGGAGGCACCTCAGGGATATCATCTTCAAATGAAAGAATACGCCTCCCCTTCAAGCACCATATGAAGCATCAATTCCTTTTTTCATTCCTCCAGGAAACAAGACAAGGATGGATGCAGCATCAGAAAGTGTGATGCCCAGAACTGGACACAATACTCCACTCATTGGTGCCTAATAGAGCGGGAGAATTACCTCCCATGTCTTACATACAACACTCATGTTAATACACCCCAGAATGATATTTACGCTTTTCACAACTGCATCACACTACTGGCCCATGTTCAAAATGAGTATGTTTAGGCACACAGACAGCAAGAGAGCAGTTAATGCAAGGAGAACTCTCCCTCTGCTGCTCCCTCTTTCAAATTACATCTCTCTCTCTTTTTAGTGACATCTAATATGTAGTCTTGATACTTCATGAGATCAACATTTTAACTACACACCTAATTATATAATCAACTTCGCTGACTGAAGCAAAAGTTTCTGGAGTAAATATGCAGAGATGAGTGGGAGGAAGAAATGGAATTATATTCCCATTTGAAGTAGTGAGTGCAGAGAGGCCTGTAAAAGCTTTGGGTGAATTCAGAAAATTTGCAAGTTTTACATGCTTTAACTAAAAAATAGTGAATAGGAGGAATCACGGAACAAAATTAAGCAAATAAGACATCTTGTATATTCCCCTGACCAGGGCCAGGTCCTTAGGACCAAGAAATGTGGACATAGTAAGCTCCAGATATCCTTTCTTACCTACCTCGTTTTAGAGAGACCAGGTGGGTCAGGGTAAACAGCTTTTATTGGACCAACTTCTTTTGGTGAAAGAGCCAAGCTTTTGAACTTACACAGAGCTCTGTGGAGCTCGAAAGCTTGTCTCTTTCACCAACAGAAGTTGGTCAACAACAGATATTACTTCACCCATCTTGTGCCATATATCCTTGGAACAACCTGGCTACAATAACACTGCATAACTCATTTTAGAACATTTTAGAAAACTGAACTGTATTTAGCAATCGTTAGCCAACGTGTTCAATGTATTTTTAAACACTACTTCACACAATGTGGACTCAGTTGTGTTTAACAACAAGTTAGCTAGTGGCAATCAACCCAAGGGTCCCCCACTTTTTCTGGTCTCAAAGGCTGATGGTTGTTTCGCCTCTCAGGCCATGTGTACACTACAGGGACTACAGCGGCATAGCTAAGGCACTCTAGCTAGGCTGGCATGACCTATAGTGCAGACACAGCTTACTGTGATGGAAGCGGTTTTTGTGCCACCGTAGGAACTCAAGCAACAATAGCTGGGTCAATGGAAGCATTCTTCCAGCGACCTAGCTGTGTCTGCACCCATCACTGTTTCACACCCCTGAGCGCTGTAGCTATGTCAACTTAAATTTTAAGCATAGATCAGGCCTCAGGGATAGTCTGTGTCAAGCTCCTTAACAGCGCGAGACACAAACAGTCCAATTAAAATTGAAGTTTAGATGGGAGAGAGAGAAAATCAGATTAAAACAAAAGAAACTGTCTCCACGTCGCACTTAGTCTGGCACTCTGCAAAAGCTAGGCTAGATCGGTATGATTTAAGATTAGTCACAGGAAATGCTTATCTCCTATTTCCCTTCTGAGCTTTGCAGCCAGCCAGTCTGTCCATGAGACAGCTTCTGGTTTTGGGTCCTCCTTGGGGTCCCCTTAGTTGTACCATCCAGGTTACTATGACATGCCCTCCAGTCCTGCCCCTAACATGGCACAGCAAGTTTCAAAGCATTCTGCCCAGGCACATGGATTTTACAGCACTTAGACAAATCAGATCTAAAGAGAAACTCTGCTGCAACCTTAATTAGTGTTACTGCTGCTGTTCCCCCGGAACACAGTGATCATCCTTCAAGTCAACAGTTATTACACTGAACCTCTCTCTCATTTGACTTAATAACGATCAGTGTCCAATACTTAAACCGTACTGCAACAACATGCTGACTTTTTAAAGCATGACCACTATAGTCATCTAAACTCTGGCTACCTGACATTAAGGAAGTTTAAAATGTTTTCTTGAAAGTGGGCATATATTGTCTTATGTACTACAACCCATGAACTCTATATTAACTGGAGCAAAACCAAGTAATGACTGGAAGTTTTTCTTTTGAGATGTTTGTTAATTACCTCATTTTTTCATTTTTTAGTTCCAATAGTAATTTAGAAATAAATATTTTGAACTTGTTAAGATTGTAGGCTGGGAGACTGTACAAATATGAGAAAGTAGCTTTGTGTGTAGTGGGAGGCTGTCTTCCTGAATTACAAAAATATTCTGGGTTTTTAAGTACCCACAAGTCATCATGGTACCATATAAAAACTTCATTTTCAGGCATTTTGTCAAAAGCCAGGGTGTCAAGAAAAATTCAGCATGTAACATAAATGCTTATTCCGCTCATAGGCAGCAGCAAAAATAGCAGAAATAAGGCGCTAGGTGCTGTCCGGAACATAAAGGAAGATCCAGGCTTGATTATTAAGCGAAATCGTGGATAGAGTGAAGAAGCCAGGAAGAGGTAGAAGACAAAAAGAGCAGAAAGACAGGGTATAGCATAGTTCTGCAAAGACTTGAAGGTTTTTGCCAGTGAAGGGATCATAGGAAGTATGTGACCTGGCCAGAGCAGCAGGCAAAGTCTACATCCAAACTAAAGCTCTGGAACTCGTATACAAAGCCTGAATGAGATAAATGCACAATCCCCTTCCATCAGCCAGTACACCACCAGCTAACTGAGTCCAGGTACAAACCAGGAGTCAGAGGCAGGCCACCTCAACAGCAGTGCCAAAGCTTTCAAACACCCGCCATCTTCAGGTCCCACCACAAGACTCGGTCCTTCAGCAGAGCACTCAGCAAAGAAATGCCAGGAGTGCACACAGGGAAAACAAAGCTCTCACCCAAGAGGACTGAGATAGATGAACTGGACAGAGGAGCTGGACAGAGACTGATTGAGTCTTAGGCACTATGAATCCATGCCTGCAGTCCCAGTTGCTAGGGTCACAAGATGACATCATAATCTAAGTAGGTTTCTAGCTTATGTGGTTGTGAAGAAAAGCTTGGAAAGGTGACCAGAGTCATCTCTGCCTGAGTCTGTAGAGAGCTTGAGACAATAGCTCTGAGATGGATGAACTGCCCCAAGCATTACAGCGGGTGTTCTTTGGGGGCCCTTCCAACACCACTCAATGAGAAAAGTGCAGCTGCTGGGGTGAACACTGGGGGGTTCTAATGTTATCTCTGCTGCTCTCAGGGTAGGGAAGCCCATGCCGTTACCACCTCTCCTAGTGAGGGGCATGGCCGTGGCACAGAAACGCAGTCATGGGGCCCCATGTTAGGATGTGCCTAAGGCTCCCAAATTGCTTTAATCTGGTTCTGATGCTGGATGCCAGCCTGTCTCTCTGACATCTCCTCGTGGAAGTCTAGCTATCAGCTCAAGCACAACACGGCTAAAGCAGAGCTCCTAATCTCCCCCCTCAGCCATGGTGTACACCACCACCATTCTACCTCTCAGGTCTACAACCTGTGTTTCTGACTCGGACCTCTCTCCGAGTCCTCACATCCAGGATCTGTCTACGTCGCAAAGATTCTTTCTGAATAATCCCTCAGAGATACATCCTTTTCTATCCAGCCACACAGCTAAAACTCTCCTCCGGGCTCCTATTGGCTCATGTCCAAATTACTGTAACATCCTTTTTTTCTGGCCTTGATAGATGCCGTCTTGCCCAGCTTATCTCATTTAGAGTACTACGGCAAAGATAATTTTCTGAGCACATCATTTTGACCATCCCCTCCTCTTTCGGAATCCCTTCACTGGCTCCCCTCTTCTCTATCATATCAGACATAACTTACCTGTCTTCACTTTTTAAGGCCCTTCTCTTTCTCATTCAGTATTGACAGTCAGCTCCTGCCACCCATCAATCCATGCCACCACCTCTATTGCTTACTGGTAATATTTTCACACACGCCCCTTGGAGCGTTCTCCCATGCTCCCCTTCGTGCCCGGGAGGCACTCCCAGTAAACCGCCATAAAGCTACTTTTATCTTCCTTCAGAAACCCCCTAAAAACTCTCCTTTGCCATGAGGCCTACAAAAACCTTGACAACGGTTAGCCTGCTGGTATGCTGAGACCACAGCCTGTCACGCTGCCCCCCCACCCCATTTGTTTGTTTCCTTGTACTCCCCCATCTGTCTGTATCCATCTACTGTCTTACCTTATACTCCTTGGGGCAGGGACTGTTTTTTTGTTGGGTGTACAGCGCCTAGCACCATGAGGTCCTCAGCTGTGCATGGGGCTCAAAGACGCTATGGCCATACAAATAAATAATAATAATAATAATGGGGGTGCTCAATCAGGATGTGCCTAAAGCTCCCAAATTGTCTTAATCTGGTCCTGATGCTGGACAACAGGCAACATACAATGAAAGTAGGGAGGCCACAGAGGAGGCAAGGTACAGAGATGACCAAGGCAAGGTTCAAAGTTTTGGCTGTGAGGATTATTACAAATCAGCTGAGAAACTGCCTGGCAGTCACTAGTCCACCGCAAATGGACACAACCGCTGGGTGACACTGGATACCAACCAGGGGCTTGCCCACCTGTGAAACCATTGCTGGCAGATGTCCTTGTTACAGCCAGGTTCCATGTCCATCTGATGAGATCACCAATCGCAGCAGCAGCCATAAGAGGGGGGCAAGAGGAAAACCCCCATTCTCAATCTCGGTTATGAGCAGGTGGTTTTTAGCCACTCTTTGCAGCTCTGGAATACTAGGGCACACTCCTAGGCTCAGACCCCTTCCAGCCATCCTAACCCCTAAAACTGGTGTCTGATTCCCCAGATCCCACTAGGAATTACCCCCCATTCCCATAGAGCTCCATGTGGTGATCTAGAGAGCACTATAGCTTTGGGCTGAGACATGGCAATCTTCCTTTCTGTAGAACTATGCTCTCCATAAAATTATTCCATCCAAGAAGACAGACACCAGTTGGTTAAAGATAATCGAATAACCTCTAGAGATTCATATGTGAAGTACACACATGCACGTTTCTCTTCATCACTTTCTCTGCAGATCTTAACATGTGCACCACACAGAGATGAGGTACTGCGTCACATTATAACTGACAGCACCAAGTCCCACTATCGCACCAATAATAATTAAGCCAGACACAGCTTTTACACTTTCAGTAAAGAGATTTGACAAGCTCCACAAAATAGGTCTCAATCCCACACTGGTGTTGAATATTAATCTCACAACCTAGTCGGACATCTTCCCAGATCAGCAAGAAATCTAATGAAAAATGCAAACCTCTATAAAAGGATACAAACCCCACCACAAAAATATAGTCACTTAAACCCCACAGGGAATGCACAGCAATTTACTGTACCTGTGGTTGATTAAAAGATGAACTACATTGACTGAGTTAGAGAGGCAGATTAGTGCCTCAGGAAGGGAAGAACATGCTGTACGCAAAGTGGACACAAATTAGAAAGCAAATTCTGAAACATACTTCTCCCACTCCCTCCTCAGTATGTCAATTCTGGTCATGTGCTATCAAGTCATTGAATCTGCCTACCCTTCCTTTCAAATAAAGATGGAAGATGAGTTTAATGTTAGAATGAGAAAGTCATGTTTCCTGGTACTTATGTATTCACTAGTTGTTACAACTGTGAGCCAAATTGGGATTTCAACTATGATTATGGGTTAAGTACCAGTGTGCTTAGTGCTGTACAATATGTTACTCCTGGGGGAATTCTGCCCTACTGCGTGTGCACATAATTTTTTGCACAGAAAAAAGCTTCTGACAAAATGTTGCTGCAGTTCCGCCTTTTGCCCACCCGGGGGTGCTGTAGCAATAGAACACAGCAGCAGCCAGCTAGGGAAGAGAAAGAGCCTGCCTTCTTTGCAGCGCCTGTCAGGCCTGGTCAGGAGACAGGGGCTATGGAGAGACAGCGCTGGCCTGCTGGGGGACCAGTGAGGGGCTCATAAGGGCTAGCGGGGGAGGATGGACTGGGACAGTGGGGGAGTGGAGGCACAGGGCCACGGGAGGGAAGGAGATGCCGGGCCACACAGTGATGGCGAAGGCGGTGCAGAATTATTACTCAGAGTTCTGTATTAATATACCTAGTAAGGAATCTATTTGTCAAAAAAACCATTTCCTGAATGTTTTTCATTGTCTGTATTGTTACAGACATACTTGCTGACAGGTATTTTGAAATAAATGACCAAAAATAATTGAAACTGGTGTGATTATATAATTTTTCGGTGCAGAATTCCCCCAGGAGTAAATATGTCGAGCGTGGTGCTTGTTTTAAAAGGCTTAGGGCCGGAACTAGCCATAACAAAATTCAGACAATATGCTGGCTGGCCTACAGACACTTTTAAGTGGCCACCTTTGAATCCTGTGAATACCCTTTAAATACACGTCCCTAAAAACATGTATGTATTTCAACTTGCCATGACCAAAACAAGGAGAGATGAAGAAAAAACAGGAAGATTTTAAAAAAATGCTAAATGTTACCCCAATTTCTATAAAAAAGTATTAATTCATAAGAAATTACGTAAATAAGCTAACATGGCAGAGGTAGATATTGATTGCTTTATGTGGAAAGACAGTAAATTTGGTTTTAAAACTCAGAAAAGTTGAAAAGTATGGTGACAGATTATAGAAAAATAAATGGTTTCAGAGTAGCAGCCGTGTTAGTCTGTATCCGCAAAAAGAACAGGAGTACTTGTGGCACCTTAGAGACTAACACATTTATCTGAGCATAAGCTTTCATGGGCTCCGATGAAGTGGGCTGTAGCCCACGAAAGCTTATGCTCAAATAAATGTGTTAGTTTCTAAGGTGCCACAAGTACTCCTGTTCTTTTTTTAGAGAAATAAATGTTATTTATGTAATGTAATCGGTATTTTATGTGATATAGAAGAATGTTAAAAACAAACTAAGTTAAAAAAATACTGGAGACAGATTCAATTGATAAACCAGTTCACAGCTGAATCAGTCACTGAATTCCCCTCCACTTTGACAGGTTTGTTACCACCACATCAAAAGAAATTACAAGTCTCCTGCTGGCCTGACATTTTTTTTTGCTGGCTCTTTTCAAACTCTCTTAAAAAATCAGAAGCTTCATTTGGGTGGGCTCAGTTGCAATTCTTTCCCTGAACAGGCTCCTGAAATAACTTCCAACGTTTCCCCAAGGTAACCCATTGAGAAACAAGCCTATTCACATGCAACACCCACATTTTTATTTTCTGCGATCCCTACCTGGAGGATCATTTGCCAGAAGTGATCACTCTACACCTGTCCCTTATACCTTCCTCTTCTCACCTGTTCTGTCCTCCTCACCCTGTCTTTCCGTTCAAGTAATTTCCTCTGAACTAAACCCAACGCCCCAAAAACAACAAAACTAACATGACATGTGCCACCATCACATTGATTGCTCGGCTTGTATGTTATATCTCTTTCTCCTATACCTTTGCCTTGTCTATTTAGACTGGAAGCTCTTCAGGGCAGGGACTACTACTACTCTGTTTGTAAAGGGCCTAGCACACTGTGACCCTGACCTTGGCTGGTCCTTAGGCACTACTACTGTGGTAAACATGATTAATAATAGCCTGCTCTCCAGGTGCAGATTTTGCAATAAGTAACATGCAAAGAAACCAGAAAAATACTTCTCTTGACTATTTAAATCCAGATACACAGTACTGAAAGGCTCCAATTACCTCCTGATTAAATGACAACCTTACGCAGTTACACAGGTTTCCACAGAAATATGCATGGCATCTCCCCCCTACACAATAAAATATGCTGTGTGACAAAATCCATATATACATATGGAAAACAGGAAAAATGAAGACAAACAGCACTGAGTGATAAAAAGACAGCATATGCCAGAACAGTTTTCTGCCTTAGCTACCGTTTGTTTTTGAAACTCTAAGAATGACATTAAGGGTCTGTTCAAGCAATATTAATAGCTAATGCTCATTCTGTGATCTCTCAAGTGCTCAAGTTAGACTTGGGGTGGGGGGTTGTTTTTAAAGCCCCGTACTTTGTAAGTCAGGACCCATTGCTATCAGTGTAGTGCAGCTTTTCTTGTACAGATTGTTTCATCAATTTACAAAACTGGGAAACAGAACCCCCTACTCCCACACTAAGTCTTAAAAAAAAGTGTTAAGTCTGGCTTTCCTGAAAGCCAACCCTATTTTTAAAAGCTGGTTACGTGAGGATTCCTAATCACAGCCCGTGTCTCCCGCTCCACCCCAACTCTGATGTAGAGTAACTAATCTATTCCACTACTGGATGGGTCTATCAGCATTCCTACAGACCACCACCATGTGCACTATGCACAGGTGCTACATACACACTGTGGACTACCTAAAATTACAGTCACTCCTCTGTTCTACTCCTCATTTAATTGTGGGTCTCTACCTATGAAGTGTGCCACTATTTTCTTCTGCTCCCCCGCCCTCCCCCCTTTTTTTTTTTGACTGGGGGTGGGGAGGGGAATTGATGGAAAAGAGGAGATTCTTAGACCTGAAGTTGGCAATGGTTGCCTTATCCAATATTGTAGGGGTTTTCCACAGCCTGGGGGCTGCTGTAAAGAGAGTTTATTCCCATTATTAGACGTGGGCTCCATTAGTCTTAATGTAACATACAACTGCTGTAGTGGGCCCTAGAAGGAGGCAAGTCCTTGATCTCTCGCCGATAAAGGCTTTCTATACCACTGCCGGAACCCTGAAGTGAATTAAGTACTGTCATAACTGGCAAGCCAACGCAGGTTGAGGAGCAGCAGCAGAATATGCTCGCTGCAGCTCACCCTTTTTGGGAAATGCATTGTGCACCTGTTGCAGTTTCTTCATGAATTTATCCCGACCAAGGCAAACTGAGTTACATATGCCCCTTCTGGAGGTGGACAATGCATGAACTACTGTGACCAGGTTGCTCGGGAGGAGTGGAGAATTCTTGCTGCAAGCCAGAGTTGAAAGAAAGCACTTTTGGAGACCGTGTATAACTGGGAATCCAGAGACGGTAATGAGACAAAGTGTCTAGTCCATATCAGAAAGCCATCTATTTGACACAAATTCTCACTCTGTTCAGAAGCGAAAGACTGAAATATCAGGGAGTAGCGCAGATCAGGAGTGAGATGCATTGGCAGAGTTGTATGTGGATGTCAGTATAATCTTATGTGTTCTGGGGTAGAAACCTAATTCTCAACTTGAATTTGTTTCTTCTGCTTTACTATCTAATGCATTGGGGAGGAGTAACAGACCTGCCCAGAGATCATGGAACATATTGTGCTTGTGATTGCAGTAAGTCAAGGCCCTATTAAAGGCCCGGTATGAGGCCTGAGGCCTGAACGAAAGTAATGGTCAAGACTTTGCTAACATAAAGCAAAGTTAAGCTGTGAGCCAGAGGCAGGCCCTGCTCACAGAAGCTGGCAAGGAAAGGGCTAATGTTGCATAAATATATATTCACCTCGCAAAGTTAAAGTATAAACATGGTACCAAGAGACACCATACGGGAACATTCCACAGATAACATGGAACAGGCCGACCCATCCCAATGACAGGGGCAAAAGGGTAAAACGATGGATAGAGTTGTTTTGATCGAACCAACATGTACAAGGCGAGAGGCGGCACCTTACTACGTAGAGGGGTTATACATGTGTAGAGGGGTTGCACCAAAATACGTCAGGAGTGATGTGTAACTTGTTTGTACCTGTGTATAAGAATGTATTCCTGGGATGGTGTCTTTGTCCGGCCACGGGGGCAGTGGAAAGTCCCACCACTGAGCCGGGTCCATTGCCAAGAGGCACTTTCTCGTAGTATGCCCTGAGTTAGGCTAAGAAACCTACAGGGAACTGCAATTGTGTCCAAGGTCGCAATAAACCTAGTCGACGTGACTTTGCATCTTACTAGACTCTGTGGTTATTGGGGGTTCTCCTCGGGTCTCCTGGGTCAGCTATTTGCGCAAAGCTGGGGCAGCACACAGAGGGAACAGACGCACGCAGCCGAGTGATATCAACATAGGAGAAAGCAGAGCACCACACCGGTAGCATCTGACGACAGTGATCTAACCTGGGGATTCACAACCTGGAGGCTGGGTCATAACCCTACATTTCTTTATAGTTAGGCATTTTTGAAGCCTGTGTTATAATATGGGATCACAATACGGGAAAGGTTGAGAACCACTCAGCTCAGCTATACATAAATATATTTTTAAGAATGTAAAAGATACACTGGTTGCATCATTAGCATTCTTGTAAGAATATTTAATGGCATTATAATTTGGCTCAACCGATATATAGCGTCCCATACATATGTGAAATTGGGGTGGGGTGGCATTGTGATCCTGAAGAATTCCACAAACTTGAGAAAGGAAACTCAGAAGGATTTCCCACCATTTTATACAAGATTATCTGGATCCTGCAGTTTTACAAGAAGCTAGAAACCAAAAGGTGGAACAACTTAACGGGAAAGTCATCTACCCAATATGTGAGTTCTAACATTTCTCCAAAAAATAGTTATCTGCAAGATTTTCACAAAAAAAAACCAAACTATTTCCTGTAAGGTTTCATCAATACTTTACACTAGTTCAGTTCTAATGAGTAATTACTAATTTAGGGTCAAGTTTAGCTCTCGTCACACTTGTGCAACACAGATGATATCATGGTATGGGACAGAAGTGTCCAGCTCCATAATTTCAATGTTGGTATTTTCTTTAGTAGGCAGTGAAAAGAAATCAAAATGGACTGTTAGTGTACTACAATGTTTACAGAAGCATACAGGAAATCATGTTAGTAATTAAGGTTTCTAGTTGTACTGGTCCTTGGGAAAAGCTTTCTAGCCAGAAAGCTCCACCCCAAGCAAGACTTACATAAGAATGGTCATACTGGGCCAGACCAAAGGTCCATCTAGCTGAGTATCCTGTCCTCTGACAGTGAAATTTTCTCTTGCTTTTCAATTTCTCTTTTCCAAAAAGGGCATGACTGCTGATTTTTCCTACCAGGGATTAGTCCATCTAAACTCATAATATATTAATGAATACGTAGAACTACCACCACTGTATACACATGGGAAATTATCCCTTTACTAGAGATGTAATTCCGTGAATGTTTAATGTAAATCAGGTTAAAAATTGGTGGTAAGTCTCTAAGAGAATCTTAATAAGGATGAGCAAACTTAATAAATACGAATGTTATTTCCACATAAGAAGTGTGTGAGGAGATATTTGAATCGGTGGATATGCCACCCTTTCAGGTGCTGACAGGGGAGATGAAATTTATCTCCCCTTCGAGCAGAGTAAATCTGCTGATTCTCTACTCATTGTGGAATGACTAACAGTGAGATGGAAATAAGAATTAATCAATGCAGATTACTTAAGTACCACAGTAGAGAAACCTTTTGCTAAAGACTGTCAGCAGAGACAGTGATGAAGCAAGGTGGGGCTCTGTGAAGGGATATGGTGGGATACGTTTCTGCTTAGCAGATTTCTTCTGCTATTGCACAAGACTGGTCTGCCCATTAGCTAGAGAACAATCTGGTAGAGCGTGGTCATAGCCTACATACATACTTATGTACCGTCCATCACTTCAGTATACGAGTGCTTCCCACGTATTTACTGATTTATCCTCACAACACCCCTATGAAGTACGGGATAGTATTCCCATTTGACATATGAGGATCTGAAGTACACAGAAATGAAGTGTAGCTTAAGTGCCTGAGGTCTGTAATAAGGTCAGAAATAATCCCTATCCTAACTGTTCTCTCCACTGTACCAATGGGATCTTTGAGGAAGGCAGGAAGTTAAAGCAGAGAAACTCTCTGCAGATTTTTTTCCCCCAGCATTGCATAATTTGATCTGTGATATTTCCTAGAACTGGAGGAAACCCTGCCAGATACAATATCTGGCAAAGAACACAAAAGTCTTGCAGATGGATATGACATTCTCCATGTGATAAATCTATGGCAACCCTTAGGAAAAATATATTTTCAGAACTGAAATATACAGAGCTTCAACTCACTTCTCTGTTACTGCGTGGGATGCTTTGGAAATGCACAGCTTAATCATCTTTGGAGTACTGGCCAAAGACATTTGCAAAGATATTTTTTAAATGATCAAGCGGGAGTAAAATAGTAAAAATATACCAAATTCCACCAAAACGATTAGCAGTCAGTATGCTATGAATAGTCCAGGAGCTTGGGAATTGGATATGGAGAGTTTCACCTCTGGGTCACCAATTCAAATCCAACCCAGATGACTAATAATGGCAAGTAGTTGGCATTCAAAGTGTGTTGTTGACCTGTGGGTCTCAGTCCAGTTCCAAGTGGACAAGTACTCAACTCAACACATACAATCACAACTGGCACTAATTAGTACCCTGCCTACCAGTTTTCACCAATGATGGGAAGTGCCAAAGAAACTGAACTTCCTACACAATCCAAGAAGGTGTCCTTCCGTTCCAGTACAGGTGAGCAGTACAGGACAGAGTGGGAAGGGCTTTCACTGACACTGCACTTCATTTGTCCACTGGACAAATACAACTTCATTTGCTAAGACTATCAGCCCAGTGCCTTTCACAAACAGTGCATTAACTTAAATAGGTTAATATTGTAAGTTTCTTCTTTACTAGTAGGCACTAAAAATGGGGCAAACAGCACAGGAATGCAACTTCTGCCAAAAACGAAACCACAGCCGGCAGCCGGTATTTGATCATTAATTTGCATTGCACCCCTAAGGAAATCCTGGCAACAAAATCTTTGGCTGACATGCAGGACTATATTGGGAAACTAAGAACCACTTAGAGAATGCCTTCTGCTTAATTAACACATTACATAGACTCAAATTTATTATGAAACAATTTTCAAAGATGAGTGCCTAAAGCTGGGCTCCTAAGACTTATTGAGGTGCCTAGAAAAGTGCCTCATTTTTCAGAACTGCTGAATATCCAGCAAGAGAGACTGACCGAGACTGATCCTTATCAGCTCAACAAGGAGGTACAGGAGAACAGTCACTTATCCTGGGGGGAGGGTATCTGAGATAGACGCAATTATCTAGACAGACCATGGAGTTACACGACTATTAAAGAGAACAGAATTGGGGATATTTAATTGGTAAAGATGAAGATTTCAAATCAAAACCATTTTGGAAAGAACTGCATCTATGAGAAAAAAATTCAAGGGAAAACATGGCCTAAATGCCTAAAGTTGAGCACAAAAGTGAATGAATCAACGTATTTAACCTTTTACCTAAAGTACGGGAAGAAATTTCACACCACCTTCCCTATATCAAGCAGTAATGGTCTTTTAAAAAAAAAAATTCACAAATGGCTTCTGGATAGCAATGTTTACAGTACTCATTACAGTACTTTCAATCCTCAGGTCTTTAAATGTTTTTCTTTATCAAAAACAAATAGAAATGCTCTTATACCTTTGTTAAATTTGCAGACTAACAGAACGGAAAAATCAGATTCAAATTTGCCTCAACTCAAAAGTTTCTTGGGCTCATCTACATTTGACAATTATTTTGAATTAAGGCAGGGAGTGAATTTAAAGCACAACAGTTTTCCAGACTAGCTCCCTGTGCAGACACTCTTGTTCCAGAATAAGAGTGCCTACATGAAAAAATTAACCACAATAGCTATTCTTATTAATCTCCCTGTATAGACAAGCCTGTTGCGTGAGAGTATGAGGATTCAGTCAGAGCCATTGCTGGGCTAGAAACCATGGTTTTATTCTGGAATGATTAAAGTTAATTCTTTTTAGATGACTGCAGTAATCCAGGGACAAACCAGCTAAGAAATGGGAAAGTCACATTTTGACTCATCTGTAAGTCTTCATTCAAAGAAATTCAACAAACACAGAGACAAACTCAATATACACTGGAAGAAGAAATTTTTAGTAATTTGCATATTCACAACTTACTGTACCTCTTTGTATCTATCAAATCTCACATTAAAATCTTAACTCGCTGACTCACAATGCTGTAGGATGTATGCATAACACTCACATGAGGGCTAATCTCTTCCTAGGTGGGAGGCTGGATTGAGAACCACATATGGCACTTTCTATCTCTGGGTTAGTGGTTCCAATTCCTACCCAGATGATTAGCAAACCAAAGTTACTACAACCAGTTTCAGTATCTGTAAGAGGAATTTGCCAGCTCAGGTCAATGGGTAATGGACATGTGGCTACTTTACCAAAACCAGAATTGTAATAATCAGTCATTGGCTTGTTTACCGATCACATTAGCAGAAAGTCAAAGCTTTGAATTCATATGGATACTGAATTTGCCTCTCACATCTGTAAGTGGTCCTTCCACATCAGGACAGAGATCCACTGGCACATGGTGATGTAGAGTAATCTCTGTGGTACTAGGTATAGGTGCTACAATCCATTTCATTTTCTTCAGCAGGGATAATTTTGTCATATTCTCCATACTCTACGGCAGAACTAAATTCTGTTTTATTTTGTATGCAGGAAGTATATACCATATGACATCAGTTAAACAAAAGCTTCCTTTGTTCTCAACACCAGTGCCCAACAAGCCCTGCCAGTTTTGTCGCTAAAGTTTGATACAAATTCTTCTTAAAAACCCAGTTTGTCCAATCCAAAATGTGAACTTACTTCATTGACCTTAAAATAGTAAAAGCACCATCATTTGATGCATCATAGATCTCAAAAATTAGGTGGAAATGGGCTCTGGATTATGACTAAGGTGAGCCCAAAATGGAACTGTTAAGAACAAGACAAACAGCTCTTTTGTCTCCCAAGACACATACTTCAAACATATCCAAAAGAAAGGCAGGAAATAGAAACAAATTCTGCTAGTGGTAACTCAACTGTATCCCATGCAGGACGTTATCAAAGCCTTCAAGCAGACAGATATCATTGTAACACCCATACCATTAAAAAGCAGACAAAGGAAAAGACCACATAGAAAAGGAAGACATGAAGTGTGTGCTTCTGCTCGCAGGCAACAGCTTACCATCTGTAGAAACTGAACACACCATATATTCTCCGTGACTGAACACAGGATAAAAACTCAGTGTAAAAGTCATACTGAAAACTGTTTTTATGCTTTTCAGATCAGAATATTCCAAATGCAGAAGAAAAGAAAACCTCCCAATCTGTTCCTTTTAAACTTCTAAATAACAAGGTTAACAAATCCCTTACATTTTCAGAGATGTCAGGATATACACCCATTAATATTGATTAAAGATTTACGAAGTGTTTGATGTAAAGCTTCTCAAGAAACAATTCTGCACTATAAGAGAAACAATCCTACTGAGCTAACAAGAGATTCTGATAATAGTTTGAAAAACACATTCTCTGAATTTTGAACTGGTCAAAGTAAATAATCAACAATTCAGTCCCAAATTATCTAGCAGCCATGGCTGTTGGTTTCAAATACATTTTATACAAATTAGAAAGCACTTTCACAGATTCAGCATCTTTTTTCTGAATATTCAGCTCCAGGTCTGTTAAAATCCCTTCTGAAATGTCCAGCTACTGAACTATCAATTCTACCACAGCATTTGTTTCTAAGTGGCTCTAACACTACGGGCCTCAGTACAATACACAGATTCCAGCTTTGAACGGTGTGTTTACTGAAATTTTGCTAGTAGAAACTAAAACTATGAGGTGTCCCACGAAGAGTCTCCAGCCACAAATCTAAAAAATTAGCAAGCATAGAAAAGGAGGAAAAAGTGAAGTAACATGTAACCTTACCTCCTGAAGCCGGAGTCGTATTTTGTTAATGGCTCGGAGCCAGCGAGCTCTTGCGGGAGAAAACGCTGGGGGTTCATTTTCATCGAGGTAACTTAAAACAAAGACATAAGAACAATTTTAGAAATAGAAAAACCACAAAGTGAAATACACTCATTCAAAATGTGGCATTATTGTTAAGGAACTGGAGTGCAAATGCAATTACAGCTCAAGAGGCACATGAATATCTAAGCACATCAGAAAGCCACATACAACCCCAAAGATACTCCTGTAAAGGAGATGCCAGTCTAGGGCACTGGACTGAAATAGCAACTATGGGAAAGAGAAATTCCTAGCTTTCTAACAGTATAAAACTACTATTCTGACACTTGATGACTTAGATAATGAGACAAACTCGTTTCTGGTCTTTTCAGGGGAGAAATTCCACAGGTGAGGGAAAGAAATATTTTTGTAGCTTTAAAAAATAACAGCCTCAAGTTGCTTAGAGATTTGCAATGTTAAAAGCAGTCCCAGCAGAAAGAGTAGGAGGGGTAGGTTTTTGGTCACAGGTCCATGATAAATGCAGTTTATCAAATTGCTGCCGCTACCACCCCGACCGGTGGGGTGTGTGCATATCTGTCCTTCAAACACTCCAGTTGATCATACTTTTATACCACAACAACCCACCATGTACTTGTCTACACATTCTCCCTTACCACACATAGCACTAGTCCATCCCTTGTACATTTCCCATTTACAGGGTGAGCATTAAGGGGAAGGCACCTGGTCTTTACCTGTCTGTGCAGTGCCAGACACACGACAACTGATAACAATGTAAACAAACAGGAAATAGTTATTTCTGCGGAAAGAATGTTGCTGATTTGTAAGAGGAAAGCAGGATCAAGTCTGAAGGAGGTGAATGAAGTTAACCACTAGACTTTTAGGAAAGTTTAGCGCTCTCTTTTTCACCAGTCTTTTTGTTGGTAGTGATGTCGTCTTTTTAGGTCTCTGACAATTTTTGTCAACACAAAAATTGCACCTATTTACGTATGCTAGTAAAAAGATGCCTATATCGGTACAGTTCATTCTTATTCATAGATTCACAGGTTCCATCTAATCTGATCTCCTATATAACACAGGTCAGAGAACTTCCTCAAAATAATTCCTAGAGCAGAGCTTTTAGAAAAACATTCCATTTTGATTTAAAAATTCCCAGTGATGGTAGATCCACCACAATCCTTGGTAAGTTGTTCCAATGGTTAATTACTCTCACCATTAAAAATTTACATCTTATTTCCAGAATGAATTTGTCTAGATTCAACTTCCAGCATCTGCATCATGTTATACCTTTCTCTGCTAGATTGCAGAGCTCATTATTAGGTATTTGTTCCCCATATAGGTACTTGTAGACTGCAATCGAGTCACCCCTTAACCTTCTCTACATTCAAGGGAATAATTACACCGGAATAAAGCACCTTTATACCAACATAACTGCATTCCCTCTAGGGTCTGGGACCGGTTTAACTATTTTGGTAGGAAGTCAGCCACCTAAGCAAATAGTTAAGTTGGTACAAAACCTGTGTGTTGACCAGTCCTAAGCCTAGGAGTATTTCTGCTTCAGCCTAAGTGAGACAAATAACGAAGGGCTGTCTTCACCATTGGCAAAAAAGTAGGAACATTACAGTACAGGACCAATAGCAGAGGAATTATAGAAGTGAATCAGAGTAGAGAAATTTGCTTATTCATATGATGAATACTGAGAAATAACCTACAATAATAATGCAAATCATTGTACTCTGACAGGCTAATAATGGCACTCAGATAGAGTACAGGGCAATTGCAATTATACAGTTCCTGAAAACTAACAGTGATTATGCAAATAATGTTCCAAAAAGTGTAGGAATTTTTATAGATGATAAACTGTACATTTCTTCCCTCTGAGTAGTCAAGACTATCAATAATAATCAATTTAGAATGGCATAAATGATCAAATCAGCTGTTCTTCGGCTTTCCAGTGGGACAAGACCCTTGTTCACAGCTGTGCTGGACTGTAAATTGTCATCCGCAGTGTTAAGGTGGTTTAGCTTCCCAAATGCATGGAATATCTAACAGTCAGATGTGATGAACAACTGCTATAAAACCCTGCGGTCACTGCTATGGTTCTGGGTTAGAGTGCCAGTTTGAAGAAGCTGATATATTGCTTTTTGGTATCTGTTGGAGAGGGGAGTGAAAGTTTTAGGGAGCGTGATATTGGTAGTGTTGAATGAAATCTGAAGGTGGGAAAAAATGTCTTAACTTCTTATTTCCATTCCTTTCAGGTTTGGATGGATGACGTGTGTCCGGTCACAAAGTTCACTGCCACTAATCAGGTTTGGTTTGCTAATATGGAGAGAAGCGCATCGTTTTTCCAATCATGAGCAATCCAGCTACTCCAGGCCTGCCTCATATATCCCTCATCAAGAATGGAGGAAAAAAATACTGCAAATGAGTTGCTAGGCCACTGAAGGAGGGGGCCTGCAGCTCAGCTATCCAGTAAATATAGTTTAAGTTTCCCAAACATCTGTCACTGAGTGTAAAGTTATTTATCAGAATACAGCATGTTAATATGATCGACCAATTTGTTTGGGAAGAGTTTAAGATGGGGACATCGCAGACTCGCTTCCAACTTCGGGGTTAATCAGAGGAGATCAATGTCAACAGTAAAATGAGCATTTCACTCATAGGCACTGACTCCGTGGATGCTCCAGGGCTGGAGTACCCAGGGGAAAAAATTAGTGGGTGCTCAGCACCCACTGGCAGCCCTCCCTCCCCTCACCCGCCCGCAGCCCCGCTCATCAGCGTCTCCTCCTCTCTCCCAGCACTTCCCACCTGCCGTGAGTCAGCTGTTTAGCAGAATGCAGGAGGAGTGAGGTAGGGGTGCCCTCGGGGAGGGCAGGGGCGGGAAGAGGTAGGGGGCATGGCCGTGGGGGAAGGGGCGGAATGGGGGCGGGGCCTGGAGAAGAGCATGGGTCAAGCACCCCCGGGGAAAGTGGAATGCCAGCCTGTATGATTTCACTGTAAGTTACAACATCTCCATTACTTTACACTGACATATTGTACACTTCACTTACCTCTCTGGCCGCCCTGCAGGGATATCGTTGGGCTTCCCAAGTTGTGGGGTTAATTTGGATGCAGAATGATCTTGAGCTGTCTCCTCTCTCTCACAGACCTTTCCCTTTTCTGTTGTTCCGCTGTGATGCTCAGGGTGTTCCTCCAGCTCACTGCGCCAGTCCTGGCCATCCTTCTGATAGCTGCCAGAGCTGCGACAGGAATGATTGGATTCCCCTTCCCGGTGTTCATCCTCCTGCTCAGACCCATGGGTGCTTTCATGGTAATGGTCCAGCTCACTCAGCTGAGAGCTTCCCTGACTGACATTACATGAGGAGCCATACCTGCTACTGCCAGCAGGACTGGGAGGGAGGAAGAGATAAATAAGTCAAAAGGCAGTGGCAGGGAGGAAACATGCAACAAACAGCAAGTTTAGTGACTAACTATCTGCACGGAAACTATAAGACTATAAATTTAGTGCGAAGCTTGGCTATATTCTGGCTTGCTAGAAGTGTATTATCAATTCATGGTATCTAACCATTCTAATCCCTGAACTAATCTAAATTACATCAGCAATTGGGCATAAGCCTACTGTAGGTACTATAGCAAGAGACAGAAATGCAGTGCCTATTGGTATACTAACCAAATTTGTAACAGTACTCATACTATTCCCCTATTCTAAAGGAATTCAGCCAGGGTTGACAATGAAGGTATTCTAATCAACACCAAAGAGTAGAAATGTGCACATGGGAATCAGAAAGGAAGATAGCTCATCTTCCACTATTTTAGATGCTCTTTACTTCCACCTCATTAATTGTACTGCTGCCAGAATCTGTGACCAGAAAGATGGATATTTCTTAGCAAAAGGCGCACATACATCTTAATCCTTCTGAATGATTTCCCTCAGAAACCATTTCTAAAACATTTTACTTGTGTATATGTGGAATACTTTCAATCACCTAATATGGATGGATAATGTTTTGACCTTGATGCGCATGAGCAATGCATCAGTTACAGGCACTTTGGGAATAGATTTTGATTCATGAATGAGGGTCAATTGGAATTAATGCACTGTGTGCTTCTCACATATGCTACATTTTTTAATTGCATTTGGTGCTGGATTGGCAGCCCTGGAGTCTGATTTCCTCTGTTCATAGTACTGTATGGTTAACAATAAGGACATATGGGAGAGCAAGCTTCCCTTTCACTGCCCACCAATGAGAGTTCAGCAAATCTCCACCATGTGTGAGACTGAGGCAATTATAATTTGGAATATACACAGGACAAAATAGGGGTTTGTGAACTACTGCAAACCTTACTCAGTAGCATCCTACATTGCTTGAAGTATGCAGATTTTGTAGAGATTTTAATGAATCACAACCTTACAGTTTAACCTGTAATACCTTCATTGCCACCTTTGGAATGTTAAAAAGCCTGAAAAATTGAAAAGCATTCTAAATATTTCTATAATTATTACAATGGCAAATTAAGCTTCAACAATTTAAAGGCTGAATATCTATTTTATAAATAACCTCATTTTCTGGACACAGCACAGTACACCTCTACCCCGATATAACACAGTCCTCGGGAGCCAAAAAAAATCGTACTGTGTTATAGGTGAAACCGTGTTATATCGGACTTGCTTTGATCCGCCAGAGTGCGCAGCCCCACCCCTCCAGAGTGCTGTTTTACCGCGTTATATCCAAATTCGTGTTATATCGGGTCGCGTTATATCGGGGTAGAGGTGTATTATCTAGTGTTACAAATATTTTTTCAGTGAATATAATCACTAAACAAGTAAGCAAAACCATTCCGCACATACCCGACTTTTATCACGGAAAGAATTAAGTTGTGAAAGGCTAATGAAAGTAACACTCAAAACAACTCATTCACTGAGACAGAACACAAAAGGAGCACATAAGAAAGCTAATTACAAAACACAAAAGAGAGCAGAGGAAGTTGAGAAAAATGATACAAGGACTTAGTGTTTAATCTAGTGACTACACAACAGTATTCTCTAATGTCAACTACAAGTAATGCTACAAACAATTGATCACAAATAGAGATGAGATTGAACTATGCACGGTAACAAAGTTTGAAATCTACTGCTAGAGAGCACTTGCATTATAAATGGTCAATTGCTTGACACCATTTATTATGCTGCTTTTGTAACTGGCCTTTTCTTATTTGATGGTTCCATGCAATTCAGATCTGCTGCTTGTGATCCAGGATGAAGTGCTACTGTGTCAGGACAAGAAACGAGATCCTCCTGCTCAGACTCAACCTGCTGATGTGGTAACTCTCCTGGGGGTTCTTCCACAGAAGAAGGATGAGACAGTTTATTGGAAACTGTGCTTTGTTGATCTTCAGATTCTTCAGCAACTCTGTCGTTTAACTTTTTGCTGGACACATCAACGGTGCTGGTTCCAGACGCTTCTTCAGAAAGTTCAGCATTCACCGTGTCAGGCTGCTCAGCAGAAAAACTTGATTCAGTATTTGGATCATCTAGTTGATTAGACACAGCGGATTTTGAATTCTCATCTGCACTGGCTGTTTCCAGCACCTTTACATCTGATTTTGATAAAAGCTGCGGCAGCACATCCGGTTCCTTTTTGACAGACGTCTCCTTGTTGTCTTTTTGCCAAGGAAATGAAAAATCTAGCTTCTTGCCAAACACTGCCCCTTGGACACTGTCTGTCTTACTCACTTTTTCTTCATTACCTCCTTCAAACAGAGTTGAAGAAAACTTCTTAAAACTGGACATGAGGCCTGGCTCTGCTGCAGTTTTATTTGCAGAAGGTGGCTGTTGTGAGAAGAAGGACCCAAATGGCTTTCCACCCTCCGTAGAAGATGACATGAAACTGAATTTTGCCAAAGTAGGCATACTTGGCATTTCAAATACAGGTTTACTACTGCTTACATCTAGGGGAACATTAGTTGGTTTACGCTGTTTATTCAAATCACATTTGGGGCTAGTTCCTCCTGCAGTCGTTCCATTCATTGTTAAATGCTCTGTCAGCTCTGCAGGAATGTTTGGTTCCATTTCAAGCGTCCTATTCATATCTGGCTGGTACAAATTAACATTGGTCTCATCAGCTGGAGCTTTGGGTTCTATTTCAGGGGTCCTATTCACATCTGACGGATGGGCATTAATATCTGCCTGAGCCCCTGGAATGACTAGTCCTGATTCAAGAGTAGTACATAGATCTGCCTCATCAATTAGAGCTCTGGGTTCAAGTACACTATTAAGGTCAGCCTGGGGGAAGTTAACATCTGCCTCAGTGGGAGCTGGTGGCTCTTCTGTTACATGAGTAGTGCCCACATCTAAGTGACACAAATTGAGATCTGTCTGGTCAGTTGTCATTGTCTGTTCTGTACCAACTGCACTGTCCAAGTCTGAATGGCACAGGTCATCAGTCCCCAACTCTACAGAGGGCTGTAAATTAGCATTCAATTGAAGTACTTCAGGCACTTGATCTTCACCTGAAACCAACATTTCTGAAGCATTTAGCTGAGACTTTTTTTGGCTGGTTTCAAGTCTTTGATTTTCTCCAATTTCTATTTGCACACTAGAATCTTCTGTGGAGATCTCTTCTGAGTCTGACGTGTAAGTTTCCTTCAGAGAATTGCTGGTCTTTATTTCAGACACTTCAGCTGTGGATATTTCTTCTAGCTTTTTGGAATCTTTTATAGGAATTGACCCTATGGTGTCTTTTGCCCTATTGCTTTCTTGAGGTTTGGCAGTGGGTTTCAGACAAACCTCTTCTTTTGATGTTTCCTTTGCACCTTTAAAAATGCCAAAAAGATCATTTGTGAAAGTTGGAGCTGGTCCACTTGGGAGAGAAGAGAGACCAAAAAAGGAGGGGCTTTTCTTTTGAGCACTAGGAGCAGTTGGAGTTTGAGACTGGGAGAACAAGCCAGATAAAGTTCTAGGAGATTTCACTTTTGTCATGAAGCTTGAAAATATTTCCACTGAAGAATCCAGTACTGATTTGTCACTCTCAGGTTCCTTGGGTTTGTTTTGCAAATTAGGTGTTTCTGGCATCTTTGAGAAAGACTTTGACTCTTGTGCCTGCTTTGATCTAAGTCCAGAGGTAGGCTCGGGTAATTTGTGCCCAGGTAATTTATGCTTGGGTACATTCAAATTTTCTTCTGAGATGACCTCCTTTGATACACTGTTGGTAACATTTAAGTCATTTAAATTTGTGAAATTGTTTTTTTCATCTGAAACTGAACTGCCACCCCTGTTTCCAGACGTTTGTCCTTTTGAACATGAATACTCTTCCTTAGCTGAGGAAGGTGTAATACACTCTTCCTTTCCTGTGCTGTCTGGGAGATGTTCTTTTGGCTCCTGAAACTCTGGAAAAAAGGACTCACTGTCTTCTTGTAACTTAGAAACTTCAAGGCAAGGATCAGAAGGAACTGGCTCTGTTGTGGCATTCCTATCAATCTGTGAAGGCTTTTCTATACCATTCTCTTTGCTTACTTCAGCAACACTTTCTACTGAATGCTTTTCTACAGGAATGTTTAATTCATTTGCATTGCTGGGGAAGTTGTTCCATGTCTCTTGTTTGCCAACCGCTGGTTCCACAACACCAGGAGCCTCTTTTTTACTGTCCAAGCCTGATTGTCTGGTAACTCTGATACTAGAGTCAACAGAAATGCTTTGCTTCATAAATGGCTTAGAGTTTGCTTGCTGAGCATGTTTTGCAATGTTTTCCTTCTCTGGAGAAGTCTGTGGTTTTTCATCCAAAAAAGATGTCAGATTGAAGAAACTGAAGCTGGAACTACTTTGAGGCACGCTTTTCTTGACAGTCGGACCAGTGGAAAAGAAGGAGGGAAGCTTAAATAGCCCTTCTGTTTCTAGCTGCTCAGCATTAGGAAGATTAGCAGCAGATGCTGAAGATGTAGGGGTCTCTGAGCCGCTAAAGAATGAGAATATACTCCTGTTGAGTGGTTGTGCTGGCTGTGGTTTTGAAGCAGTGGCATTTGAAAAACTGAAAGGCAAACTAAACCCTGACTCTCTAGATGTCTGATCTGGCTTACTTGGTTTCATTTTATCAGGTCCGACACCTGTAAGATTATCTCCTTGTTGCTTTGGCATAACCACTGATGCACTACTGTGTTGCACTAGGGGCTCTCTCAGTTGACCGATCCTGGGACCTGTGTGTACTGGCTTGTATAACGCATTTCCAGAGTTTTTGCTATCGTTCTCCTCTTCTACCTTTCTATTTGGTTGCTCCATTTGTATACTGTGACTAGGCGAGGTCTGCTTGTTCAGAGCCTCTGTTCTAATCTCTCCGACAATGGCAGAAGAAAGGGATTGCATATTACTATGCTGGCTGCCTGACTTTTCAAATTTTTCTCTGAACTCAACTGAAACACTGCTATTGTTTTTTGGTGAAACAGTGGCATTTGCCAATTGTTGAGAAGAGACTGCATCTCCTTTGAAGATATCCCCCAGGGAACCAAACAATGATGAAATACCTGAAGTCTCCTTTCTCTCCTGAGGTGTTTTATTATCGTTTTCATTTTTTTCCACATCTGATGATGGCTGCGGCCCTTTGTTTACCTGTGTTTTAAAGAAATCAAAAAATCCAGAAGCCTGATTTTTTTCAGTTGTTGAATTTGCAGAAGAATCTTCTCCTAAACTAAAGAGTTTCAGAGCACTTTTAAATAAAGTTTCCTCTGGCTCCATGGATGCCTGGTTCTGATTTGGCTGAGGTTTCTTGTGCTCCTCACTGCTTACTTGGGTTCCAAGATGACTTGAAACTGGACTGGTCTTAATGGTTTTATCTGCTCTATTTGCCTTGCTATCAGGAGTAGTTTGGCTTAGTTGAGAAGGGGATTTTGTTAATCCTTGTTTTTTCATCTGGATGTTTTTAGTCTGATTAAATTTATGCTTTTCATGTCTAATAGATTCTAATTTATTAAATTCTGTTGCACCATTTCTCCCTAATTCAGGCTCAGTGGGAATCTTTTGCCCAGTTTGTGTATCATCCCCTAATTTTGATGTTAATGACAGAACATCATGTTTATGTCCAGATAATTTTGACTGTGTACCTGTTGTCTTCATGGTAGAATCCTCCAAAGACTCAATGTCAGAACCTGAACCCTTTCCAATTAGACCACCCAAAGCAGAAAATAAAGATGTGACTTTGTTCACTGGTGTTTTTTTATCTTCTGCACTTTTTTTGACTTCTGTCCAACTTTCAGCAGATGCAGAAGATGCATCTGTTTTATGAGAGGACTGAAACAGATTGAAGCCAAAAAATCCTAATGATCCACTCTCTGAAGTTGTTATAGGAATGGTTTTGTCTGTTTGCTTGATGTCAAACTCTTTATTTAACATCCAACTAGAAGTCACTTTGGAATGTGTTCTAAGATCAAGGGTTAGTGGAGGTTCTTCTGAATAATACCCACTTTCCTTTTCAGGCCTAAAATCTACTTTGAGTTTTTGAAGTTTATAACCTGAAAAATCTAATGGCTGCTCTCTTTGGTAATAAATAGACTCATCAAACATTTGTGAAAATGTCTCCAAATTCATGTTCATTAGCTGATCACTTCTTTGCAAAGCTACAGACAAATCAAGGGGCTTATTTATAAGGTAATTATCTAGCTGCTCCTCTTCAGCAAACCACAATAGTTCATCTTCACTGCCAAGAGGGACTTTGAAACCACAAACAGCAATCATGTTATCTTCCAACACTGCCCTTGGAATTGAATCCATCTGAAAGTTATAGTTCCAATATTCTTGTTGCGAGTACATTTCAGGTGCACATACATAGACATACTGTCCCGTAGGATCAGTGAGCAGTGAATAGACATACTGACCATCACTATACATGTAGTATCCACAATCACCATCTTCTGATGGCCACCATATACCACGCTCAAGCAGCGTCAGCCAGTGCTCGTACTCCTGACTGTATGTTGAATACACAAAACTTTCATCTATACTTAGAGACTCTTGGTCAATTAAAGTCCACATAGTTCCATCACAACCAGATGAGTAGCTTAAGTCCATAGGCAACTCTTCTAACGAGCAGTTGCAGTCTGTTTCCAAATGTGGAAGATTACTGCCATTTCCATTGAGAGAACTAGTTGCCCGCATATCATTTTCTTCTGAACAGACTTCTTGAAACACTAACTGATCAAAGGATTCATATGACAGACTTAAATCTATACTCTGTCTGTCCCAATTTGCATTTATTCTCCAGTCGATAACATTTGCATTTCCATCCTTTTTACATAGATTCATTACTGTGTCATTTGATACAGGCCAGTCCAAAAACTCAGTAGGTACATCAAAGTTCTGGTTTAAGACATAATAAACTGGCAATGCTACTTCCCGAGTGTCTGCCCGAAATTCTCCCGTGTCATACTCCCATTCAAAGCTAGAATGACTTCTTGTTTCTTCAAAAGTTGGATACTGCTCTGATACGTTATGGGCTTTACCATCCAACAAAGAAAAGTTAAGAAATTCATTGGATCCTTCATTTAAGAAAGTCTGATACATTTTAAATTCTATATCTTGGTTAGGGACTTGCCTGCCAGTTACAGATTTCCCAGATAAATCTTGCACCGTCTGTTGAGAACACAGCTCATTCTGAGATGCAGAGCGCCCATAGTAGGGAATATGGTGTTCCTCTGTTTTGTTTACTATTATGTTGGGTAAATGGTCACTGGTTTTGGAAGATTCAGTCACTTTCATATCATGCAGTTTCTCTTTTGGTTTGAACATGAAACTTTTTAAAAAGCTGGAAGTTTCTGGTTTTTCCATAGGGCTTCCTTGAGCATCAGAAGTTATGTCTGAGCTACTGGATTTTTTTTTTAAGTTGGACTCCTCATTTCTATCCAAAAACTTCATGAGGCCTCGTGAATTTGATTTCATCTCATCTTGCTTACAGTCAGACACATCTTCACTTGAAGCAAATTTAAATATCCCAGAAAATAACCCAGGTGAATTGTTTTTCTGGTTCTCACTTTCATTTTTAACATTCAACTCTTGCCTATTGGGAGTGTTTTCAGAAGAAAACCAAAAACGCCCCGAAAGCAAACCTTGTTGTGGGTTTTTCTTCTTTGCAGCATCCATACTTTTAAGGTCTCTCACGCCACCAGAAGACATGGATTTTACGTCTGTTGTGTTTAGTCCTGCTGTCATCATATCCTGTTTTATATCTCTACTTTCTTCATGAAGATTCACAGATCCACACTGTGTATGTGTAACTTTAAAGGTGGCTGAGGAACTTTCTTGATTTCTATTTTCTTGTGCACATGAATTGTTTTCCTTATGAGTGTTATTTATTCTTATAGGTTCCTCTTTATGATTTGGTATATTTGGAACTGAAGTAGACTTTAATGAGCAAAATTTGGCATTTCCTGAATAACTACTTTTGTGTTCATCTTTAACTGCTGAAGTTATGTCACTAAAACTCTGACTGGTTTGATTTTTTGAGGCTACCAGGTTTTCTGCAGAAGCAAATTTAAACAAAGAAGGAAAGATGCTTCCTTTCTCTTTTGTATTCTGCTGCTTATCTGAAAAACCAAAACCACTAAAAAAAGGAATCTGTAGTTTACCAGTAAATGGGAAGGAACGTTCATTTGTGGAACTGTTTTGTCTTATATTATCTTCAGATCTGTGGCCTTTCGAGAGTCCAGATGATGTTTCTTTTTGCACAGATTCAGCAGAAGGAAGCAATAACTGGCTGAAGGATTTTTTGAGTGGACTGAAAAAGTTATCAGGTGTTATACTGTGCTCTAGAGGTTGTGAATGAACCTCCACTTTACTTCCACTTTTCCTGTTTTCCAATTCATTACCTGTAGGACAATGATTTCCTGAAATGTTTATGCACTCTTCTACAATTATGTCTGGCTGATGTGCCATGGGATGAAAATCTGAGGACTTCTGTGGCCCACCCTGCTGCTTGGGTACTACTAGACCCTCAAAATTGGTTTTCAAGCTAAAGGAACTGACTGAATTTGTAAGTTTACCAAAGATTGAGGACACAGAATTGCTGCTTGTCTTATCTTCTGCCTCACTCGTTTCATTTTGGTTAGTTTCAGAAACAACACTGTTGGTTATGTTCTCTTCAGAGGATTTCTCGCTTTTGTTTGTCTCACAAGCACTTATGAGATGCCTTTCTTCCTTGGTTTTCTCCTCTTTTATGTTTACTTTTTTTGGTACTTCTTTTTCAGTGAAAATTTTTAAAGGATTAAACATACCTAAAACTGAATTCATAACTGAATTTTGATTCTGAGGTGAAGGCTGCTGGTTCGTAGTGGTATTTTCTGATGACTCCTGAAGACAAGGGGCTGTAGAAGCTATATTGTCTCTCTTAGTGGCTTCTGTGTTACTGAAGTTTGCATCATGCATCCCTTTGTCACTGCTTGTCTGGGATGGTAATAATGACTGTATGGAAACTTTTATATCAGCCTTACTTTCCACTTTCACTTCTGGGGCTAAATGCTCAGATTTAGGTTTGCTAGAGAATATCTTTGAGATTCCACCCTCAGATTGGTTTAGAGTTTCTGGTTTCTCTGGTGCTGAAGACACAAGCTTTTCAACAGAGGTTGTGAGGTGCTTTGTACTTGAGCCTACCTTCTCAGTGAAAGAACTAAACAAGGAATTGACAGTGTTCTTTACACCTGACAAGTCTGGGAGAGATTCAGATTTGCCTTTGCTGTTCTCTTTGTTCTCCAACATAGTAGGTTTTGACTGATCAGGGTGTACATATTTCTCCGTTGAATTGTCAGCATTATCCTGCGTGAGAGACACACACTCAGAATTTTTTTTCGCTTTTGGGAGAGTACCAAATTTGCTAATCTCTTCCTCCTTTTCAGCCAAGTATTCAGATACAGTTTCTACCAGACACTGCAGTTCATCCATCGCATCAACATATTCCTCACTTGGCTCCTCAACTGGAGAAAGAGTCAGGTCTTGCACTGGATAACCATACTTGCCTCCTCTGGTCCTAGGTTTTTTGTCAGAGTTAGCCTTTTGCAACTGAGATACTGAATTTGCAGCAAAATTATCTGTGAAGCGGTCACGATGACAAACATTTGACTTGCACCATGTTTGCGAAAGTATAGCTAATTCTTCCATTTCATCATCTGAAACAGGTGAATACTGAAGCTCCTCAGAAGCACTGCTGTCAAATTCTTCCAGGTCATCTAATGGCACAAAAGTATTGACTGGTTGTTCTGCATTTGTTACTTCTTCACTGCCAAAGTGAACTGAGCCATCACAGTCATGGTTTGCCAGCTGCTTCTTGGTCCACTTGCCACTTTTAACCATTAAGCCATTTTTGTACGGACGCAAAATTGGATAATCAAGTAGCTGCTCTTTATTTTCGATGCTGCAGCTGTTATATTTTTCAGTTTCTTCACATACTGGGAAAACACTGGTAGGTTCAGACCTAGTTGCTATACCATTGAAAGAGACTGTTTTCTCCACAGGAAACTGTAGACTTCCATTATAATGTAAGCTTATTTGTTCACTCTCTTCAAAATTTTTGTATCTTAGTTTCTTTTTCCTTCTCCGATCTATTGTATCATATTCCTGAGGATATCTAGGAATATCTAAAGCTCCTGACTCCACACACACATTCTGGCAATGTCTTGATCTTTCATGGTGGTTGAAAGTCTCCTTTTTTGAGAGCGTTTGGGTTTTCTTTACATTTGTTTCCTGACAATTTCTATTTCTATTACTTTTTTCTAGGAATTCCTCTATTAGCAGTTTTCCTAGCTCCTCATAGTTACTCTCCCAATCTTCTTCAACTTCAGAATCAAATGGAATGATCCTGACCTTTTCACTTCTAACTAGAGATCCTTGTCTGATAGATGAAAGACAAAAATAAAAAGGGAAAGGAGGCAAAAAAAAAGGAGGAAGGAGTGAAGGGGAGGAAAGAAAGTTAAAAAACATTTTTTCAAAGGACAGTTTAAATTATAAGACCAGAAGAATAGTGAATTAAATGCATTAACAAAATAAATATAAACATGGAACACACTCAAATGTGGTAGATACGGAAAGATGATCATCTACTAAGAGAACATATAACATTTCTTAAATCAAGGGATCAAACATTACCATAATGGTCTGCAGGGTCAAAAACTTCCATAACAATTATGATACAGATTTTCTACAAAAATTAAGGAATGGCTGTTTGAAGTAGAATAGTTATCAGTGAAAGATTATAATAATGCAACTTCAGATAACTTTTGGTGTTTTGAGATTATGGTGTTATAATTTAAGGAATGCTAGAACAGTTAATTACATTTTCACTAATATCAAGGACTGCCTATTTTGTTAATATTAGGCAAGTTTATGTTAATCTGAAAGGTGCTCATTACTTTAAAATGAATCCTGTTTTGTGAAAATAGCTACTGTAATTTTTTATAACTGACATTTAAAGCCAGTAATGAGGATAAGTCGTTTTACAAAGCTACCATCAAATTAGGATGCCTCCTAGGGCCAGACCCAGCCCTTGGATCCAGTGCACACAAGTCACAATTGAATGCAATGGGAGCCATGTGAACATGTGAAGAAAGACTGTAGAGACTACAGTAATCAGAACAGTTAGACATCAGAAGAATAGACCTGTTCTGATGTGACAAAGGTATTCAATTAAGAGTTTTCCCCCTACTTTATAAAATGTTACATTTCACTAAAAAGAAACAAACTTAAGTACAACACCTGGAATGGAAACAAGCAATGACATCAGCCCACCATTAATCTACCACAGCTCGGAAATACAGCGAAGGCACGCAAACAATGAAAGTCAGCTGAAGTATATCACAAGATGACATCACAACAGCAACATCAAGGAGATTAGACAGACATCTAGCTGTAAAGAGGTTAACCCACCTATCGGACAAATCTAGAGACTGCCTGCTTTCTAGCGAGTACTGGCGGCTTGTCATTTGACTAGACTCAGATGCAGATTCTAGGTCAGATCGGCCACTCACAGTGGAATCTATGCTATCGTATCGCCTTGGAAGTAAATAGAGTAAGAGCAGGGAGACAGATAGTTACATATTGATTCCAAATTTAATATTGCAAATAAAATTCCAACTAAAAAACCCACAGATAGGAAGTCTGGTACTCCAGAGTCACATCGGCTATTGGGACTAAAACATGGGCTAGTCTAAAAAAGAGCAAAACAAAAATATTAGGCAGGTATGGGCAGAGGGAAATAAAAATCCATGTCCTTATCTTAAAGGAACATGATTACCCTGACTGGGGATCCAAATTACCGTCATGAAAAGGAAAACTAGCCCATGCAGCATTTCTAGAGATGTTTTAAGTTTTAAAAATAGATATCTAGAATTAAATCCTCAAGGGCACTTAGATAATATGGGGACCTGCATGGCACAAAAAGAGTGGTTAGATGGATTGAATAGGATGCTGAATGAGATTCAGCTCACCTTTAATGAAGGTAGTTTTGGACCTAAACAGGCTGCTAAAGTCCTTTTAAACTATTTGCCTTGTCAATGTTTTCCTACATGCAGTCCGACATACTTACGAAATTTAACAATTGAAAAAACAGTAACTTACCTGTTCTGTAACTGTTGTTCTTCAAGATGTGGGTGCCGAAGTGTATTGCACTCTGGTGGGTTCATCCCAAATGCACCAGTACCAGAGATTTTTCCCCTAGCAGTACCCGTCGGGGCTGTGCGCATGCCCTATGCCTCCTCATGACCCCTCCTGAGGCTATATAAAAGCAGCACCACTCCGACATCCCTCAGTTCCTTCACACTGGAAAAGCTGATTTAAGACTGATGGAGAGGGGATGGGGGTGGGTTGTGGAATATCTGTCCGTACCCACCTCAGTTACAGAACAGGTCACTGTTTTTTCTTCAAGTGGTTGCAGACATGCATCCCACTCAGGTGACTCCCAAGCAGTACATTTTGGAGATGGGATTGGAGTTTACTTGAACAACGATTGCTGTTTCCATCAGAGGCCGCTGTGACTGCACTGCGCCAAGTAAACATATGCACAGAGGACCAAGTAGCAGCCCTATAAAATATCCAGTATGGGAACATCCCTGAGGAAAGCCACAGATGTGGCTTGGGCCCTTGTTGAATTAGCCAAGCACATCTGTGGAGGAGGAATACTAGCTACGACATATGCTGAATGGAAGCAAGAAGCGATCCACAGAGATACTGTTTGTGTGGATACTGCCTGCTCTGATGCATAGAACCCTGCAAATCCGCGGATATCTGCTTTATATCTGCATCTGTGGAAGTGGAGATCCTTGGACCATTTCTGCGAATAGCAGGGTGGATACGGATACAATTTTGTATCGGCACATGGCTCTGACAGTAAGAGCCTGGAGGGCAGCTGTGAGGAATCACAGCACGGATCCTCCACCTGCCCTGGGCAGGAAGCCGACACTTGGTGGGGGGTTGCTCAGGCCCCACACCAAGGGCAAGTACAGGGTCCACCGCAGCTCCACACAGCTGCCCGCCCAGCTCTTATTGCGGCTGGGCTGCAGCTCCGAGCTGCCCCGCTGACCGGAGCCAGGTTGGGGAGAGCCGCACTGGCAGTTGTGAGGAGACTGGGTCCCTCCACCTGGCCTGGGCAGGCAAGTGGAAGGTTTGCCACAGCTCGCCAGCGCAGCTCTCCCTATGTAACCAGAGCTGAAGCAATCCTTTGGAGAAGATCCTGGTAAGATTTAAAATCCGCTAAGAGGGGAGACGAGAAATCTGGGACTCCTGGATCTGCCTGAGGTGGCGGGGAGGGCGCTGGTATAGTCAAGGTGGCCTCATGAGAGAATGGTTGTTGCTCTGGCAAAGTCTCCTCCAGGAGCTGTGGCTTGAGAAGATGGACACTCTCCTACAGCCCTGCGGGGGCTACTCTAGAAGCTGATCCCTCTGAGGGTAGGCAGGTCTACTTGCAGACTGGAGTGGAGTCCCAGCTCTGTGTGAGTAGAAAGTTCTCTACAAGTCACAAGAGGAACACTGCAAGAAGGAACAGGGCGTAGGAGGCCAATATAGTTTGTAATCGCTATAAGAATGGGAACCCTCTTGGTACCAACGTCTTCCCTCTGCAGGGAGCTTAGAGGACCTGCAAGATTTCTTCCACTGTGGAGGAGACGAGATGTGGAAAGATGCCACATTGGAACCTAAAGAGCTCTCTGGATAGTCTGTGAGCATGGGCGTAAGCCACTGAGGTGGGGTCACAAGATATCCTAACTTACCCATAAACCAACAAGAAAAGTGCAAAGTCAGTCCTTAGGATGGGAGGGTTGTTGGTACCGGACATATTGCCAAAAAGTCCAGAAAATCGCTGCCTGTCGGTGCTGAGGAGCATGACTGAGTCCGTGCAGGCTCAGTGGGGAGTCTAAGGCCCATGGCACCAAGGTGAGGATGTAGACAGTGCCACAGAGGAGGAGTGCACCAATACCAAACCCATAGTCACCTGTGCTGAAGACACCATCTGTTTCATCACTGGCACTGTGTAAGTCGCTAGCATCAACCTTAGCCCCAGTGTTGAAGTTGAAGGGCCTGGAATTGCAAGTGGTGTCGATAGACCCACTGAGTCTTGAGGTAGCAATAAGGGTGGCACAGACAAACAGAGTGAGTCCACCTCCACCACAGAGACGTGTGGGCTCAAAGGTACCGAAAATGGCAGTGCCACAACTGTGTCCTTAGGTACTGAATGCAATGGCCAATGAATCCCTGATTCACCTTGTGGATCCTGTTTTGAGGCAGTTACCAAGATGCAGAGTGACCCCTTTTCCCTTTCTGAGGGAAAATCAGGGTCCCAGGGTCTGTCTGCTGCCACTTCAGAGGCAGAAGGCAGCTAACTAGACTACAGGTACCACTACTACTAACTATCAAAGCTATTTACGAAGTGAAAAAAAATTGGTGACAAACAGAGGGAAAAAACCATGATGAAAAGCCTCACACATGGGGAGATACAACTAAGGCCACGGGCATAGGGTGACCAGAGGTCCCGATTTTATCAGGATTGTCCCGATATTTACTTGTTTGTCCCGCGTCCTGACCGATGTTCGGTCGGGACGCAAATTGTCCCGATATTTTGCGCTTCGGCGCACAGGCAGAGGGGGCTCATGCCCCCCCCCGCCCCAACTCCACCCCCTCCCTCCCCCATTGGATTCCTTCCCAAATTCCTGCCCTTGCCCTGCCCCCAGCCCCGCCCCCTCACTGCCCCATTGGATCCCTCCCCAAATCCCCACCCTGGCCCCACCTCTTCCCCAAGCACGCTGCATTCCTCCTCCTCATCCCTCCCTCCCAGGCTTGTGCTAATCAGCTGTATGGCGGCGCAAGCGCTGGAGGAGGGGGGAGAAGCAGGATGTGGCAGCCAGCTCAGGGGAGGTGGAGGCGGAGGCGGAGCAGAGGTGAGCTGGTCGGGGGGCGGGAGGGAGCTGCTGGTGGGTGCTCAGCCCCCACCAATTTTTCCAATGCTCCGGCTTTTTTCTTTTTTTTCTTTTCCCCCTGCACCGCCGGCTCTTGGGGTTTGTTTTTTTTTTTGGCGCTCTGCTGGCGCACACACACACACACACACACACACACACACACCCCGCGTCCCGATATTTCACATCTCTCATCTGGTCACCCTACACTGGCAGTAAGTAGAAACCGAGGGGGGTCAGGATGCCACATTACATAGCCTCAGGACAAGCCACAAGGAGACATAGGGTACATGTACTGCCCTAACGAGTACTGCTAAAGGAAAAACCTCTGATGTTGGTGCATTTGGCACTACCACACCTGAGTGGAATACATGTCTGCAACCACTCAAAGAACTAACCAATCATACTTTCATCACAGAATTCTTGAACCAGTTCAAGTTTGCCCTGAACAGACTCAGTTGGACATCTGACTTTCCAAAAAAACAGCAGGCCTTTACAGAGGCCGTGGAAATTGTTCTTCACAAATCAAAGCATTTGAGCACGTCTGCATTAGGGATTTTGTAGCCATGCAGCTGCACAGACGCAGCCTGATTAGGGCAATCCCCCAGCGAGCATGTTTCCCCATCTGTAAAATGGAGATAATGATATTGACCTCCTTTGAGATCTGCTGATGAAAAGAGCTAGGCATTATCATCACTCCTAGGGGTAAAATAGCACCAGCACAAGCCTCGTTGTTAGCAGCACAGTGCATCTATGCTGAGGGACAGCACTGGTCTAGCTACACCAGGGCAAAAACCCGTAATGTATTCAAGCTCTTAGCAAGCAGCGACAGAACAGAAGAGTATCGAATTAAGAATACATACCAATGCAAAAAGACAGTATGCAATCAAAGTGGCAAAGAGATGTCCAACACAAGGATGTGGTGACAGATTTGTAGATTTTAAGGCCAGAAGGGATCATGTAGTCTGACCTCCTGCATATCACAGGCTAAAGAACCTCATCCAATAATTTCTGCCTCAAACCCATAATTTCTGTTTGAACTAGACCATATCTGTCAAAAAGATTGCAGTTTTTGGGTCAAGACTGGATAATGATGGAGAATCTACCATCTCCCTAGGTAAAGAGTTCAAGATGCAATAAAAGCAAGCATTTTGCGAATGTGAATCACTCAGCTCACATTGCAAAAGAATTACAAGCATAAATACCTACAGCAGGGGGACAGATCACCAATAATGATGCAGAAGGAGATCTTTATTGGGACTCAAAGTTGGAAACCAAGAGATTAATAGATTGACAGATTATAAGACCAGAAGGCACCACTGCGATCATCTTGTCTGACCTCCTGCATAACAGAGGCCATCAGACATCCCTGAATTAATTGTACTGGTTTGTGAACAAGAGGTGAATTTACAAAGAGATGCTGGAGCGGGGCGCAATGTAAACAGCAAGCACAAGCAATCCCCACCACCACCCACAATCCCCCTCCCCCCATAAAACCCACTAGCAGCCACCTCAGGTTAGAATTTTTTTTTTTTTTTAAATAAAAAGCTATTTTGATAAAGTGGGCACAAAAGAAGCCTATGTAGCAAAGCCGCACTGGCATGTTCTCGCAAGGACCGATGACTATAAGAGTTTGAAATAATGGAATAGGAAGTCCTGTGACTTACAACTTATCTACTGCACAGGATGCATGAGAAAGAATCGGATTATGTGTTTAATGGACTACAATGCATTGAGAACAATCCATCACACTGTTATAGATAAAAATACAAAAATACACCACAAAAAGTCCCATTAGCAGTGACAAAGTAAAAGCTGAATTTTACTGGTAAAATAAGGTGTTTCTAATTAGATACTAACTGACTGAGTTAACAGTATGATCACTATAATAAAGCCACAATGCCATTAAACATAAGCACAACCCATGAGAACAACTGATGTCTAGACTTCAGAATGCAAGCGTCCCCTCTGTTATGGAGGCATGCCAAGGGTTTGGGAATAGGACCAGTTCGATATAGAAAGTGCAAAACTCTGCACCTCTCACTTTTTTGGTAGATATATGTTAAAGCGACTACCCTTCCCTGCCCGATTATTTCAGCACATGAAGTATGTATCAAAGCATCATATCCTATTTCTCCAAAACCACAGCCTATCAAGCAGACTAATCTTGTCTCATTGTTTCCTTGTGCTCCCACTTCCTGTCTGTTGCATCCACCTGTTCTCCCTTTTCTTATATTTAGAGAGTGTAAGCTTTGTGGGCCTGTGCTCTTGCTAAGGGTTTGTATGGTGCCCTGGTTCATGACTAGGGCTCTTAAGCAATACGATAATTATTACTATTCACCTAATGAGCTGTACAGGGTGAAGTAATGGTTGATAAACTGCTGATTTGTGATCAAAAGAAGAACCACAGACTGTATAATGTTCCGCTATGTGCAAAACAACACCTTAAAACTGAAAAAAATCTGGGGAGGAATATCAATTTCTGGCAATAAACCCGTACTTTATTATAGCGCAAGGCACACACGGAGGCAAAACCCATGTTATACAACAGGGCTATGTGACAACAGGTAGGAAAAAGTGAATAGACAAAGGCTCCTTCCTTGAATAGTGTGTGAGAGAGAGCAGCTGATAGCGGGTAACAGCTAATGTGAAACAAAATTAATTTGTCACTAGTGAAGAGGAAATTTACCATAGGACAGCACTACCACACTGAGTTTCATTTGTTTCTAAAGCAAGGTACCACACAACTGACAGATGACATTTGTCAAGCATTGTACCCTTTTATTTATTTATTTAT
>NC_048303.1:784606-845995 GCF_013100865.1 Trachemys scripta elegans
GCTGGAGAGGTTTTAGCTGGGGGCTGTATGTGATGGCCAGTGGTGTTCTGTTATTGTCCTTGTTGGGCCTGTCCTGTAGTAGGTGATTTCTGGGTACCCGTCTTGCTCTGTCAATCTGTTTCCTCACTTCCCCAGGTGGGTATTGTAGTTTTACGAATGCTTGATAAAGATCTTGTAGGTGTTTGTCTCTGTCTGAGGGGTTGGAGCAAATATGAAAATGAAGTTCTCCTGTAAAATCTTTGATCTTTATCATTTAAAAGTAGATGGAAAATCTAATCATTCCTTAATTGACACTCCATACCTATTGAAAGTAAATCTCCCTAGCCTTTCAGAAATCTGGTAAATTGTGTGCAAGGCTAGAAGAGCGTACCATAGGTATGAGTTTTAAACCCTTCTATATTGGGGATGGTCTGAATGAATATGAATGTGATTTCATACCAAATAGTATGTAATAAATGTGCCAAACCGGAAAAGTGGAGCTACCAAAGGAGCAAGGAACTCCAGAAAATAAAGGACATTTTTATTCTTAAATGCTCCATCAAAACAGGAGGTCATGTTCCCATCGCTGTAAGGAGACACAATATGTTTGGCAGACCCATAGAGTGCAGTGTATTTGGATATCACCTGATGGGTCTGACTTGCGTACAACCTTCCCCAGAGAGAACAACCCTACTGCAGGACCATCAAGCACAGGAAAAAGAGAGAGAAGCAAGTGACAATGTAACAGGGTGGTCTATCCCCTTTAAGGAGGGGGCAGGGAACTGAAGGCCTGCCCATCCCGTTCCATGACATGGCCTCTTTAAGGGAGCAGCAGACAAGCTGGACAGTGGGAACCAGGTTTAATTAAGGAGCTACCTCCTGAATCTGATAAAACCCAGCTGTCAGCTGACTCCAGGGGAGAGAAGAGAAGCTCCATGAAGCAAGGCTCAAACCTGGCTACAGGTGGGCTGGGGAAGCCAGCCTGAACCACTGCATAGCCTCAAGACTGTGGGCTAAGGAATTCCTTACCTAGGTGTAGAGGTATGGACCTGAAGGGGCCACAGAAGACGGTATTTTTACAAAGACTTAATTGGACTCCAGGAAGGGGAATATTACTTTAAGTACATAGGGCTGCAAACAAGTCAGTTGGGAGAAGCAAGAGGGAACCGAGATGTCCCTGCAGGGTTCTGCTGTGCCACCAGGAGGCATGCTCTGGGACAGCACCCTGCCACCAGCAAATTTCGGAGAGACAAGGTGGATGAGGTAATCTCTCTTATTGGACCAACTTCTGTTGGTGAGAGACAAGCTTTCAAGCCAAACTAAACTCTTCTTCAGGTCTGGGCAAATTCTGACATTTTAAATGGTTTCTACTCTGCATGGTATGTGATGCAGCAGACATTGGGCAAAAGGATAGTAAGTTTAGGGGAAATTGAAGAAAATAGTATTTTATTTAGTGTATAGTCACAGAGAATTTCACGGATTGACAAGGGGACGTGCAGAGAAGTACTGTGACAGGATTATAAGGGGACTAAATAATTGTCCATTAATATTTTACTTAATAAGCCTCAAGAACGATATAGGTAATTAAGCCTCATGCTTTGGGTCATAAGCTAATCACTTTGTGTTCGACAGGGAATTCCCCCCTGCTGCCACCACACACATACAGCAGCATTATAGAAGAGATTAGCTCTCCCAGGGTAGAGGGCATGGCTTAAACTAAGCTGAATTATTTCCCCTAGTGACAAATTGAAAAGAAAAAGCGGCGGCGGTCAATCCCATGCCGGGGGGAGGGGGGGAGGGAGGGGAGAAATCGATCTAAGATACACAACTTCAGCTACGAGAACAGCGTAGCTGAAGTCAACGCATCTTAGATCGACTTAGAATTACTTACTTCGCGTCCTCGCGGCATGGGATTGACAGCCGCCGCTCCCCCGTCGACTTTGCTTCCACCCCTCACCGAGCTGGAGTTCAGCAGTCGACGGGAGAGCGATCGGGGATTGATTTATCACGTCTACACTACACACGATAAATCAATCCCCGATAGATTGATCGCTACCCGCCGATCCAACGGGTAGTGTAGACGTACCCTAAGAGAATTGTTTATATTGGTCCAAAGTAGCATAACTAAGCCTAATGGGATAAAACTGAACAAAAGAAATTTTAAGCCAAATATGAAATACTTTCTAACAATGAGAGAGTTACAGACAACGGAACAGTCTTCTCAATGGAAGCAGTGGAAGTTCCATTACTTAAGTGATTTAAAAGTAGACTGGACCAGACCCTCCTTGAAGAGAATGTTTGGCCAGAGGGGGCTGGATTAGATGATTTCCTGTGATAGAAATCAGAGATGAAAAACACCTATTATCTAATATGAAAGCCTCCCCTTACCTCCTACCCTTATGTCTTCTGGATCTAGCATGCCTGTCAGATAATGATCCCCGTGTACAGTAACACACACACACAGGCCAGAAAGGAGAGGACTAAGTTGCCTGATTGTTGGAATTCCTTCTGACTAGGGATGGATTTGTGTCTTGATCTGTCTGCTGGGCGTTACAGCACACTATGTTAGGTTCCACAGGTTTTCCCTCGACAGAAGGACGTCCATTCTGGGTCAGAACAATGGTTCATCCAGCCCAGTAACCTGTCTTCCAACAGTGGTCAATGCCAGATGCTTCAGAGGGAATGAACAGAACAGGCAATTAGAGAGTGATCCATCCCCTGTCGGCCAGTCCTTGCTTCTGGCAGCCAGAAGTTTAGGGAGACCAAGAGCATGGGGCGGCACCCTTACCCATCTTGGCTAATAGCCAATGATGGACCTACCTCCAGGAACTTATCCAATTCTTTTTTGAATCCAGCTATACCTTTGGTCTTCACAACATCCCTTGGCAATGAGTTCCACAGGTTTAATGTGTGTAGTATGAAGAAGTGCTTCTTTTTCTTTGTTTTAAACCTGCTGTCTATTAATTCCATTGGGTGACCCCTGGTTCTTGTGTTATGTGAAGAGGTAAATAACACTTCCTTATTCACTTTCTCCATACCATTCATTATTTTATAGTGTCTTTATAGATTATTAAAAGTGTCTTTTTGTCTGTAACAGCTCCTTTTCCTGTTTAGTCATGGTGGCATTTTTTGGTCCTCTTTCTTCCCCCCCGGCCCCCCCTCTCATTTGGGGTCTACATATAGTTTCAGCTGTATTATAGGGTTTTTTTTTTGTTTTTGTTTTTGTTTTGTTTTTTTAAGTTTCCATGCTACTTGGAGGCATTTCACTCTTGTGGCGGTTTCTTTTGATTTCCATTTAACTAGCCTCCTCATTTTTGTGGTAGTTCCCCTTTTGGAAGTCAACTGCTTCGGTGGTGGGGGTCTCTGCTATTTTCCCCCTTTCGAACATGTTAGATTTAATTACATTATGGTCAGTATTGCCGAGCAGTTCAGCTGTATTCACCTCTTGGACCAGATTCCATGTGCCACTTAGAACTAAATCAAGAATTGCCTCTCCCCCTGCGGGTTCCAGGACTGGTTAATCCAAGAAGCAGTCAGTAGTAGTTTCTAGAAATTCTCTCTCTGCCTCCCATCCTAAGGTGATACGTTCCCAGCCAATCTGGAGATAGTTGAAATTACCCATTATTGTTGGGTTTTCTGTTTCTGTAGCTTCTCTAATCTCCCTGAGCATTTCACAACCACCATCACCATCCTGGTCAGGTGATCGGTAGTATAGTCTTACTGCTAGATTCATATTATTCAAGTACGGAATTTCTCTCATTAGAGAGTCTATAGTACAGTTTGAGTCCTTTAAATTTTTCCACTATATTCCATGCTATGCTTCTTTCACATATAGTGCCACTTCCTCACCAACATGACCTACTCTGTCATTCCTATGGACTTTATACCCTGGTATTACCATGTACCATTGATCATCATCATCATGCCATCAAGTTTCCGTGATGCCTATTTTATCTATATCCTCATTTAATACCAGACACTCAAGTTCACCCATTTTAGTATTTAGACTTCTTGCATTTATATAAAAGACACTTATAAAATTTGTCATTATTTAGTAGTCTGCCTTCACATGATGTAGTTGAACAGGACTTTTTCATTTGACTGTCTCTCTTCAGCTCCTACATGCAATTTATCAATTTCTATCCTCTCCTCTTTATTAAAATATAGAGAATCTCCTTTAATAGATCCTCCTCTAAGGGATGTCTCTGTCTGAACCATGTGCTCCTCCACACATCAGCTTTCCCCCAGCTCTTAGTTTACAGACTCCTCTATGACCTTTTTAATTTTACATGCCAGCAATCTGGTTCCATTTTGGTTTACGTGGAGCTCATCTTTCCTATACATGCACCTCGTTTCCAAAAAGGTTCCACAGTTCCTACCAAACCTAAATCACATTTCTGAATACCATTGTCTTGTCAACACATTGAGACCCCGCAGCTCTGCCTGTCTAACTGGCCCTGCACGTGGAACTAGAAGCATTTCAGTGAGTGCTACCATTGAGGTCCTAGACTTTAATCTCTTTCCTAGAAGCCTACATTTGTCCTCCAAGACCTATGTCACTGGTACCATTATGTACCATTATGCTCCTCCCCAACACTGCATATTTGCCTATCTAGATGTCTCAGTAAGTCCTCAACCTTCACACCTGGCAGCACTTCATCATGCAGTTCTCCTAGCCATCAGAAACCCAACTCCCTCTGGGGGGAGGGATGGCTCAGTGGTTTGAGCATTGGCCTGCTAAACTCAGGGTCGTGAGTTCAATCCTTGAAGGTGCCACTTAGAAGGATCTGGGGCAAAATCAGTACTTGGTCCTGCTAGTGAAGGCAGGGGGCTGGACTCAATGACCTTTCAAGGTCCCTTCCAGTTCTAGGAGATGGGATATCTCCATTAATTATTATTATAACTATCTATACGTCTAACAATCAAATCCCCCATTACTATTACTTGTCTCTTTCTAATAACTGGGGTACCCTCCCTCTGAGGAGTATCCTCAGTGCTAGAGGATACCATGATATCATCTGGAAGGAGGGTCCCAACTATGCGATCATTTCCCTCCACTCCAGTTTGATGTTCTCCTTCCGAGACTTTCATCCTCCTCAACAGCACAGAGGCTGCCAGAGCATGGGTGGGACCACTCCATTGTATCCCATAAAGTTTCTTCTGTGTTTCTCTCAGTCTTCCTTAGTTCCTGCAGGTCAGCCACTCTGGTCTCAAGAGTCCACACTCGGTCTGCTTGCAACAAATGCACACACATCCCATCCGCCCAAGAGGAAGGTAATCCTACATGCTGCACTCAATGCAATAACCTGGATACCCCCTGCTCTGCTGCTGGACATCTGTCTGCTTTGTTTGTACTCTCACAGAGCTTTTTCACTTGTCTGTCTGTTCTTTACATGATTTTGTTGTTGTTTATTTTGTTCAGCGATCCTAAAGAGATTAGGGATCAAAGAATGGCAGACTAGTGCCTTGTTAGGCAGCCTTGCCTAGCAGGCCGCTAGGTTCAGCGTACAGCCCCCCAAAGAGGCACAGGCAAGCAATCACACAACAGACAATCTCTAATGTATACAGAGTCCACGTTTGTCAGTTGCCAGAGTGTTATTCCTAAAGCAGCTGTCATTTCCTTTTCTAAGAATAAGGCAAATGTTTTGGTATTTGTTGGCAAACACTGAGGTTCTTACCCACGAAAGCTTATGCTCCCAGTACTTCTGTTAGTCTCAAAGGTGCCACAGGACCCTCTGTGACTTTCTAATGGAGGTCACGGTCTTCCTGCCCTGCTCTACATTGATTTAAAAGGATGTAGCTGATGAAGGCAAAGGCACAAAGTAATGTTTCCACCGACAGTGTTGTGACTTCTGTTTGCCAGTTTCACAAACAATGACGTCTGTTTAAGGGTGAAGGTTGACAAGGTGTACAGGCAGCTAATGTGTTGCATCTCTTTATGACCCAGAGGTATATTCCAATTCTGCTACTGGTTGCTAGACTTCTTAACCCAAATCCTAATTTAAAAAATAGACTGTTCAAGAACATGGCCAGAGCAAGACAACGAATACAAAATCAAAGATGGAATAGGACAATAATACACACAAACATGAAGCTCCAATGAAAACAGAAGGAAAGAAAACAGAAAAGGTTGTCCTATATGCATGAATATCCCTGATATTCTCATGCTGGAGCATGCTGCAGTGCTACAGAACCATGGAACTTGCAAGAAATTAAACTGTTACATACTCAGCTGCTCTTGCCATCCGAAATAACTCCAGTTGCCTGGGTGTAACACAAATGGCAGCAAAGAATAGGAGTGGAGAAAGAAAGCTTAGAAAAATAAACCAAGGGACAGTTTTTCCATGCATTTTAAAATGTCTTAGTTTGCAAAACTGAAACATGAAACAGCACTTATTTGTAACATTCTGCATCTTTACTAGCTTACTGATCTACCTCTCATGGGTGTTTGTAAGCCACTCTGAACATTAAGATCACTATGTAAATGCTAAGGATTATTAAACTATTATATTCCCATTACCAATTGGTAGGATATTTACAACACACTGCTTCCCAGTCAGGAGCACTGAACTCTGTACTTTCTAATTCCCATGTGTTACCATGGTTCCAATCAGTATTGTCCACTAAACAAAATCAAGAGAGGAAAGAGAGTGATCCAGTGGGAACACTGAACTAACAGCTCAGGAAACATGGATTTTATTCCCAGCACAGCATGTGAATTAATGTCTCCATTTGTAAATCAGGATAACAATACTTACCTGTTTGCAATAGCACTTTGAGATCGGCAGATTAACGTAGCACAGGATTAGTGTAGAAATGCTGCTCTGTGCACAAACTATACTAGGCAGAATCTCTTCTTAGCTTCAATCATTATAATGAAATATACTGTTGCAAAACACAGGACTTCTACAGCACTTTATACATTCAGAACACAGTTCAAACACTTCTCCCATATACACCTAATCAAATATCTCCATTTGGGAACTAGTGAAACTGAGGCAAAGCACAGTGCAGAAACTTGACCAAAGCTACACAACAAGTTAGTAGCAGGGCAAGGATTAGAACTCAGGACTTCCTGACTTCCAGTTGGGCGCTCTCTCCTCTAAACCACACTGTTAACCAAGGCCAGAATTTGGTGTAGTTAAGGTACACGGTACATAACTTGACTACTGTACCAACCTCTTCCAGTAAAGTTTGAATTGCATAAACAGCATGCAGATCTAAACAAAATCAAGGCTGATATTTATAGAAATTAATGTTCAATTGTGCTTTAAAGAGTAGTCTGGAAAGTTGATTTGACAGTTCTATGTTTATTGACTATTATTTCCATATCAGGTAAAGATTTCCCCCCTTCTCCTAACTGCCAGCCTTGCAAACTCTGGCTGGGATCCGAGGGCTGATCCATACACAAACTTGCAAAGAAAAACATGAATTAAAACAGTTATGTAGGTGCAAGTTTCTGTGCAGACATGTCAGATTACAAATAGTAATGTTTACTTTAGCTAAAACAATGCAACAAATCAACCTTTAAATAACCCAACTTTAGCTATTTGAAAATCAGTATCCACGCACAACTTCCGCTGAAATAACGGAAGCCACTTTTAATCATCATCTTGTGTTATTTTGGGTACAAGTTTGCATGTAGACCAGCCATTAGAGTTAAACTGGCTCTCTCCCTCTTCTCCATCAGTTATAAAGATTCTGTGGGCCAAATTAGCCCCTCACATCATCCGAGCAAGCCCAAGTCCTTCAGATCACGGCCTCAAGGACACCCATTGAAAGCAATGGGTTTGCACAGGTGTGACTAACTGAGGCTTCAAATCCAGCTCTCCTGCTTACACTATGCGAAAATTAGCAAAAATAGGACAACCTGTGAACACTAGGTTGTCTCACTAAACTGAGCAGATATGACTGACTGAATATGCACTGGGAGCAAATGGGGTGAATTAGAAAGGATTTTTACTGAGTCCGCATGTAAAAAAATGTAAATTAAATAAGTGAATAGTTAAGTAAATAAAGTTAAAAACTAGAAATATTTGATGTCCATAAAGAAGCTCGACATCCAATTAACTCTAAACCTCAACCAGGTTCAAAGTGAAAAGTGCTAGCAGACCTGCATCCAGAAGTCAAACATTATCTCAGTCACTAGCAACACCTGTGACAAAACTGCAACTGAAATACCAGTACTTGACAGAACAAGCCAGAGTGAGAATTTCAGCACAGACATGCCTAGCTGTGTCAGAAGCCTGCTAACCTGAACTGGCTAAAAGCGTACATGACCCTAATCCAATGCCTGGTAAGGGCAACTGGAAGCCATTGTTGTCTGACATTTCCCGGACAGCAGCAAAAGTCTCTCTAAACAGAAGAGGCCTAATGAATACATTTTACTGACAGCTGAGCCTCTTTGAGGAAAGAAAAGGACAGAGTGAATAAATGTGAGAAGAATAAGCCTGGGAGGGCAGAGAGAATGGGAGCAGGTAGCAAATGAGATCTAGCCAGGGAACATAGAAAGGGGAATAAACTGAAGGAAGAGGAATAGAAGAGAGGTGAAAGTGAAGAAAGAGGAAATGCAGAAAATAAAAGTCAAGAGGAGGAGCAAAGGAGGGCAGAGATACAAGCAATAGAGAAGAGCAAGCAAATGGTAGGACTTGGCGCACACACCGTTTTATTTTTTCTTTATAAAGGAGTATGGTCTGCAGATACAGGGTAGAACACATAATAAGGTGTTCCCTCCCTTAGTAATTTGGAAGCCAGATCACCATATCCTACATATAGCCTTGGTAACAGGGAATGAAATCCAAAAAACCTAAACTCCGGTATCACACTCTGTCCAATAGCCCACAGCTGCCCCGTGGCTACTGAGTAACCATTAGCTGCTAGATAAAAGGAGAAGTTCAATTTGTCACAGGCAAATAGCAGGCAAACTTTAATGGCGGAAACAATCAAGGTGCAGACATTTGCAGATGGAAGAGTTATTAGAATTATATCCCATTTGTGAACCAGTGACTGTACAGCCTTGCTGTACTCAGAAGGCCTGCTGCTAGTCTCATTTAAGATACAATATACTGACATTTATTAATAAATTAATCCATACACACTATCCCAAAGGCTGCTGAGCACCTTGTGGGAAATAGTATGAACAAAATTACCATCAAAAAGCAACATGCAGATTAAAACAAAAAAACAGAGGCCCAGCAAACAACCCCTCCTCTCCCCCCGCAAGTCAGGCCTAGAGACAGACTAAACAAAGAACACTCACAAAACTAGACACAAACTACCTCCTTTAGTATGAGGACACTGATTTACTCTGACCTATGTGGAAGGAAGTCCCAGGCCATTACAGGAAAAGAGACTTGAAAATGAAGTTGTCGGCAGATGTAGGGGGTGGAGGCACAATAGCCTCATCAAGGGAAGAGGAAGAAAAATGTAATGTTGAAGGAGCTTCCTCCTCCTGCTCTTCTTCCTCAGTCAGTACTGGCAGAGTTTCCGTCTCTGGAGAGCTAGAGATCAATGGAGGAGGGAGAGGTGTAGGTCTCCGGCTTTGCTCCATAGGGGATTTCCAAATTGTGCCCTGTACATGGCCCGAGGGTCCCAATATGGCCAATGTGGAGGAAGCGGAACATGTGGTTGCATCCATGGTGGTCCATGCCAAGACTGTGCATATTGAGGATGAGTAGGTGGGATCTGTCTGGCAGACGAGGGAGCTATGGAGCCTTCCTTCTCCTCCTCGTCGCTGGGGAAGGGAGGTGCTGTCCTCGAGGGAGAAAGGGAGGAGTGTCATGAGTCTGGAGATGAGGTCGGAAGTGGGGTGAGGTCACATCGAAGGAGAATCGACTCAGAAGTGTCTGATACCAGCAGGTCTTTAGAGTATCTAAACACTTGTGGAAGAGGAAAAAGCACCATCGGTGCCGATGTACGACTCGGCGCCAAAGGAAGGATGTATTCCCCTAAGGTGTCAGTAGATGGAGCCAGAGACTTGGCCGGTGCTGACGACTTGGCCAGTGCTGACAGTTTTGATGGTGCCGATGGCTTCGAGTGTATCAAAATGGACACCGGTGCCGGCACTTTTGCTGGTGCCATAGCTCCTGCAGTTGGCTTATCTTGATCTCGACATGAGACATGGTGCCGAGGGCTGCCCATTTAGGGTCTTTAGACAGTTTCTTCTTTCTGGTACAGGAGGTACTCAGGCAGGCCCTGAAGCTATGTCCCTTGTCAGATGCTGTCCCTTGTCAGAGGCAACTGACCTCGCAGGGAATGGTGTTCTGGTGGGCTGTGCCTCAAAGTGTAAGAATGAAGCCCATTTCTTCTCATCCGAGTGAGAAAGGGACAACTTTCTCTTCGAGGGATGAGGGGAGTGAGGATCAGCAAACAACCTGGCAGAACGTGAGGGCCTCACGGGGAGAGTCTGAGCCTGGGTCTGATGCAGGCCACAGTGGTTTCTCCATGAGGAGAAATTTTAAGTGAATGTCCTGGTCTTTTCTGGCTCTGGCCATCAGACCATGGCAGTGGGAACATTTTTGTGGAACGTGTCCTGCTCTCAGACAATGAATGCACTGTGGGTGGCTGTCCGTTACCAGCTAACAGGTAAGGCACTAACTACTGAGGGGACAGGAGAAGCGGGGTCTGCTGCAAGTTCCGTCCAAGACCAAAGGCAGTAGAGAAGGAACTGGGGGCAGTTGGACCGCCCAGTGCTATATATATATATATCCTGCACGCAGCGGGAGAGGGGGAGGTGCGCATGTGCAATCAGATGGGCACTGCTGATGAAAATCTCCAATCCAAGGCACAGGGGCGCTGCCACACCTACAGTGGAGCACCCATAGGGACACCACTCAAATAAATGTCAATAAGCATTTCCTATTGTAAGTGCTTATGGTAATAAGGGAAGGGATTTTTGAAACTTCTTTCCCTTTCCATTGTGACTGTAAATCCAATGATACAGCTATCTATTTTTATCAGCAGCTGCTGCGGCTTCAGGGTTGCCCCTTCCACACCCACAAAACAGATGGCTCTGATGAGAAGGAGAAAGAAGAGGACAAAGGAGGACATGTTCAGTGAGATCCCGCAGGCCAGTGCTGCATCAGACCGTGAACATAGGCTCTGGAGGGCTAATATGACCAACAGCACGGAGAAGGAAAGAGCAGACAGAAGAAAGGCGCAGGAGTCCCAGCAGGACAAGGAGAGGGAAATGCACGACATAATGTGTCTTCTCAGAGAGCAAACTCAAATGTTGTAGAACCAAGGTCCAAAAATCCTGGACTCTCCACCTCTGGTGGTCCTTGAAGAACTCCATAGTCACTACTCCCTACCCCACTCCCAATATCCCACGTAGCATCACAGGCCACATCCTTAGCCCTACCATTCCACACCAGCAGAAAGCTAGGAAAACCACAGCTTCATATATACTGACCTGTGAGAACCACAGCTGGTGTATGTGCAGCCACAGCAGACTGCATTTGTGGACTGAAATGATTGCCACCTTTCCAACTTTAAACTTCTACTCCATTAATGTACGTTAACAGTTTGTATTGCATTGCCTGTGCCTTTTTACACACTGCTTTTCTGCACCATTTTTGCCATTCGATAAATTTCTATTTTTGGAGAATAAAATGACCTTTATTAGTTCAGAATACACATTGCAGAATGCACAGAGGTACTCAAAGCACACAGTGCCAGTAAATGTACAGCAAGCACCTCATACTTCAGAACTTCAGGAAAACACCTAGTTCTAGGTACAGCAAGCATTACCCATGGGAGGAGGGATAGCTCAGTAGCTTGAGCATTGGCCTGCTAAACTCAGGGTTGAGAGTTGAATCCTTGAGGGGGCCACTTGGGGATCTGGGGCAAAATCAGTACTTGGTCCTGCTAGTGAACGCAGGGGGCTGGACTCAATGACCTTTCAAGGTCCCTTCCAGTTCTAGGAGATGGGATATCTCCATTAATTATTATTATTATTACCCAATTCCTAGCAGCACCCAAAGCTCCAGGCCCAAAGAACAGTCCAGCACAGAATGCTACTGTTCTTACTCATTAACGTGCTCTTTTAAAGCACTCCTCAAAATGAATAGCTCCATGATGAGCTCTTGTAATGGCCTTCTTTCTGGCTGTTCAAAATCAGCAGATGGCCAGTCCACCTCTACCCTCCATCCTGGCAGCAGCTTTTCGCCCTTTCCCTCACAGGTATTATGCAGGACACAGCAGGGAGCTATAACCATTGGGATATTTTTCTCACTGAGCTCCAATCAAGTGAGTAAACACCAGCAGGGTCCTTTTAATCTACCAAAAGCATATTCAACAGTCATTCTGCACCTGCTGAGCTGGCAGGTGGATCTTTCCTTGGTGCTGTTGTGGTGACCAGTATATGGAACCATGAGGCAGGGGAGAAAGGGAGAGGCTGGGACCCCCAGAATAGCTATTGGCATTTCAATGTCACCAATGGTAATCCACCAGTTGGGAAAGAAGGTCCCTGGTTGCAGCTATCTGAACAGACCTATGTTCTTAAAGATGTGAGCATCAGGCACCTTCCCTGACCAGCCCACATCGATATCAGTAAAGAGTCCCCGGTGATCCACCAGCTTGTGCATAACCACAGACAAGTAGCCCTTTCCATTTAAGTGCTCTGTGGCAAGGTGGGCTACTGTCAAAATAAGTATATGCATGCTTTATCATCCCACCGCAGTGCAGGAACCCCACGGATACAAATTGTGCACTATGTCCCACACGCTGCCAAGAGTCAGTCCTGCATAGCAGGAGATGATTAATGACCCTATACACTTGCATGACAACAGCCCACACTGTAGACTTTCCAACTCCTAAAATGATTTCACACTGACCAATACCAATCCAGTGTTGCAAGCTTCCAGAGTGCAATCACCACTCACTTCTCTGCTGTCAATGGCCTGGAGATCTGGGGTGTGCTCAGACAAGATCCAGGAATGCAGTCTTTCACATCTGAAAGTTATATAGCCACTCCTTGTTACCCGAAAGCTGAATTACAATACCCTAACCAGAGCCCCACAAATGCCATCAACAGCCTTGAATTGGCTTTCACTATGTCCCTGATCAAACTGTCCTTGAAGAAACTATCGTGTCCCCCACTGTTGAGGCACTTCCTCCGGGTCTGCAAATACAGGAGAATTGTGAGCCCTGTATTTGCAACATTCATATTTGTAGTGCAGATTTCTGCTGGGTCTATGCTTCTATCACAGATGATAGATACCAAAAAGTGTCTTGTGGGTTTGTGGTTTTTTTTTTTTTTTTTAAGGCGCAAAAATTATGGGATATGAATGGCATGGGATAGAGAAAGTTGCATGCTGGAAATCTGACCCCTAGCTCCCAGAGATCCCTGGGTGAGTCATTTCTATCCCACAACACTGAAAATTTCCCAAAAGGCATTACGCTGGACCATGGCGCACTGCGCTACTACCTGTGGTGGCCTAAATTTTCCATTGACGCAAGCATTCCCAGTGATTACAAGCTGCCAAGTATGCATGAGCAATATGCAAACTTCGGCAGCTGTGCACCGATGTAACTTGCATCAACCAAATTTTGTAATGTAGACATGGTCCTAGATTCTCTCAAACTCTGCTTTTGTTTTTACTAACACCTACTTAACTTCAGAGTCTGACATTTTGGATGAAAGACTTTGTCAAAGATTCAACATATCCACTGCTCCTATTCAGATGCTAAAGCTAAGCATATATATGTCTGACATCCAGTAGGTCCTTCAGCATAATCCAAAAAGACCAAAGTTGACATTCTTGATATTTTGAAGGTTAATAAATGCAGAACTAAATTTAAAACCCTTTCAAGTCATTTTTATACATCACAAGGCAACAAATATTTGAGCTGCAAAAGAAGCAACAAGCTCAGTTTTTGAAAAACAATCTCTTGCAGGTCACCTTTGAAGTGTGGCTTCTATTTAAATTTTATCCAAAAGGTTAGAAACTTGCTAAAATTCAACACCTTGACTTTAATAGAAATGGAGGGAGGGAAAAGATGTAAAGTTACAGTTTAAAAACATCCAAGCAGCACATAAGATTAGCCTTAATAATTGATATAATAGCAAAATACATCAATTCTAAAATAGAGAGATTAAATAAACCAGCTACCGTGTCTGCTTTAAATAAACACCAACATTATGTGTCTGAGTTATCACATTATTTTGGAGTCATAAGCATCAACACAAATTAAGTTTCAAATAAACCTCCAATTAAGGACTAAGCAATGCTGAGAGTCTGGTCCCTTGAAAGCTAAAGCACTCCTCTCACTAACACATTTTATAAAATACATCTAACTTTCCACAATTAGTTGAGCACAACATATGCTTGTTCTATGTCTCAATTATGTAACTACACAGGGGAGAACTTTCCCTACATTTTCACACTGCCAAGCGCGGATCAGAGTGCAGGATCACCAGAAACACTGAAGAATGTAGCAGAATATGAAGATTTAATGCAGTCTAATTTGAAGTGCTGCATGTCATTTCATTATTATTTACACATTTGTTGAAGTAGCTGGGTTGCATTCCACACTGTTGGACTGCTACCATTTATTGCTGTCCACTTTTTACCCTGAAGCTGCTAAATCACTCAATCTGTCTGTCTATCCCAGTGCTCTGTGCTGAGTGAATGTAGACAATGTCTAATCAAGTTTAACCAGCAGAGTTTGGGCACAGAACTTCCAGTGTACTTGATGGTGCTTCATAAGTACTTCCCTTTAGAAGGCACAGAGAGCTTCGCAGATTCTGTTCCGTTATCCCCCCAGCCTTTTAAAAAAAAAAAGGGGGAGCAGATGTGGGGGGATAAATAATATGCACATTCTCGATAAAGGGACATAGGTAGAGTCTGCTCAAATATTTCTGCTTCCTGAAACAGCCACAATGACAAGTTCTCAGGAGGCAGAATTTAGAGTCCAGCCATGCATCTGAAGGGAAAAATGGGTTTAAAAACCTTTTGACACAGGGCTTCTCTACACAGCAAGTTACGGTGCAGCAAACTAGGCTGTGAATCTATAGCACACCAGTTTGCCATGCAGTAACATCCTGTGTGGATGCTGCTACAGTGCACTGCACTCTGGGTCTTTCAGTATGCTGTGGCAGTGTCCACATGGGACATTGTCACGCAGCAAGCTGGGAGTGGGGGGAACTGTAGATTCACACTCTGACTTGGAGCACAATAACCCTTGCCATGTAGACAAACCCTAACTTCTCTTTTTCTCTCTCTCCCTCCTCTCTCCCAGCAGGTAAGGATGACTCTTCTCTCCGGGGGGGGGGGGGAGAGGGAACGGACGGACGGACTATCAGATTTATGTTTATTTACGTTGTTTTCAGTGCAAGTATCAGCTCCTTTCTCCCCTCAGTTCAGTTTTTAAACAGTGTAAAACAAGGCCCAAGACCCAAGCTGACCTGTAAGGAGGAAAGGGTGAAGCTGGCAAAGGAGATGAGAGATGGAAGAAGGGAAATGGTGGGTGAAGGGGAGGTGATGTGCTTCAGGGGATGTGGGTGGGACACAGACATCTGCCTTTTTCCCCCCAGTTCATCCTTTAAGAGTAGGTTGGGGTTTTTTTTATTTCATTTAGTTTTCATATAAAATTTGAACCTAGTTTCAGCACACCAACATTAGGGCCCCTCCTACTAACTGGACCCGAAGGCTCTGAAGTCTAAAACCAGGAAAAGTTATTGCGAGATTAGCAGGCACTTCCCTTAAATTATTACAAACCAGTTCAACTCCCCTAATATCTGTGCACAAACAGAAATTAGCAGAAGAGCACTGGTTAATTTTCTCCATGACAACAGCAGGATGCCAGTTGTGTTCACAGCATAGCACTAACATCAAACAGAGCTGCCATCTGTCTTTTCAATTACAGGACTACCCGTTCAATTACCAAGGTACACAGGATTTTATTTGGCTTACAGATGCAATCATAAATAAACCCACTTGTTTGTTTTATACATTTCTTTCCTTCTGGAGGACACAATTTTGGAATACAGTAGATCGTTAAATATTACAGTCGGTTAGCCTTTATATACAAAAACTGTGATGACAAATATAAGAACGGCCATACGGGGTCAGACCAAAGGTCCATCTAGCCCAGTATCCTGTCTTCCAACAGTGGCAATGCCAGGTGCCCCAGAGGGAACGAACAGAACAGGTAATCAACAAGTGATCCATCCCCTGTCGCCCATTCCAGGCTTCTGGCAAACAGAGGCTATGGACACCATCCCTGCCCATCCTGACTAATAGCCATTGATGGACCTATCCTCCATGAATTTATCTAGTTCTTTTTTTAACCTTGTTATAGTCTTGGCCTTCACAACATCAATTCTACAATTCTGGAAATTTGGTAGCCTTGTATTTTGGTTTTCAATCTTAACAGACTTCCAGGGCAAAATTCATTACTCCAAGAACTATGCTTTTAGCTTCCAGGCATAGCTTTAGTGGTAATTTCATTACCAGTTTAAATCATATTAAATTTAAAAAAACAAATTACATTCCATTGCTGTAGTAAAAACTCAAACTCATTGTTACCTTTATTGCTGATACCAAAAGATTAGTATTAATGTGTTTAATACACTAAGACTGACATGCCATCTGAAAACCAAACTGTCCCAGCAGAAAGAATCAAGAGAGGCAGTTGTGACCAACGCTTGGCAAATTATTAACTCAAAGTGAATTAGTCATAAATTTAACCATTTTTTCTATTCATGATCTATCCATGAACAGGTCATGATTTTTACCAGTGTGCTATTTACAGAATAGTTTGTAAGAACAAGTTGTAGCCTATAGTTTGTTTACAAACTGGTCACTATGGGCATTTGCTTTTCAGGCCATTTGATTGGTCATGTAGAGTCATCTTATACTGTGTTGATTCTCCCTTCCCCTGACTGTATATCCAAAGTTTTAGAGACAGCAGGAATTGCTTTTTTCTGTTTGAAAATCATCCATTAATTTGAAGAATTTTAATCTATTGTGCAAACAATAAGCTTTTCAAAATGGTCAACGTGTTTTCAGTCTGGATACTAAAGAATATTCATTCATACAAGTATTCTTGCTGCTTTGGCTTTCCACAGACATCCTTCTGAAAAGCTCACTCACCTAAATATTCGCAAATAAGACAACAGAAGGGGTCATAATGTGAATTTGGCAGTTTTATTCACAAAAAAAGTTGAATAGTTTTTAACTGAATTTGTCCAAATCTAGTCATAGTTGTACTGCTGAATTCCCTCTTGTTTGAGAGCCAATTATTTCACAAGCGTCACCTGTTCACTTACTTTTATTTACAGTAAGTCACTTATAGCTGAGACGGACCACTGGTGTTAATGATGCCAAAGACACTGATTCCACAGCATATGTATATTTTCTCTGTTATCTAAAGCTGACCGAAAATGTTCTGGTGGAATAATTGTCCATCTGAAAACACTGATTCAAGAGATTTGAAACATTCCATGGAAACATCTCAATTTGGCTTAAACTTCCAACGGAAACCAGGCTGGTTAGAATCCTCAGTTTCCCTGCAGTTGGCTTGGTGGATTCCCCAGGTCAGCAGCCTGGGATCTCAGGGAGCTCTTGTGTTTTGGAAACACTCAAATGTTCCCAGTGCAAGAATGTTTTGGTGTTTTCACAACAAAATATTGCCAAATTTAAGTTTTTGCCCCTTCTTGGGATTAAAAGTTTCCCCAAAACTTGAAGTTTTTTCACAGGACAAAAATTTTGCTTTCCAAGCTGCTCTACTTATACCCCGGATTTAGGGCCTTGGCAGGTTCAGAAGCACAGCTATGACCAAGCGATCCGGAGATCTTTAAAAGCCTTGAAGCTTCATTGAATTTTTTTTTTTTTTTTTTTTAATACAGACTTTTGGGGCACTGTATACACCCCAGATGGGTTTGTAAAAGCAAAATGAAGTGTACAACACTTTTAAACCGATAGAATAAATCGAGAGTGTCAGCAGTGATGAGGCGAGTCTGGCCTCCCTTGCACTCCGGAGCAAGTCCCTCCATGTACAATTTTTCAGTACAGTATTTAATGCGTTCATGATGTCCAGTTTGCTGAGCTGCACTCTTAAACGTCAATGCAAAGGTGTAGAATAAACCCGTGACTAGTTTTTAAACTAGTCACCTTACACATGCAAACTTTTACAAGCACGCGTTTTGGTAGCCAAACTCTGAATCGATGTTCCACCTTTACTCAGATGCTAAGAGCCAGGTCCAGAGTTCTGTGTATGCTCTACAACTGCTCATAACATCACAGCTACCTAGCCCACTGCTCTCTGCATTATCTTTGGTGGCTGTAAGGTAAACAACTTAAGAACATAAGAACGGCCATTCTGGGTCAGACCAAAGGTCCATCCAGCCCTAGGGTGACCAGATGTTCCGATTTTATAGAGAGAGTCCCGATTTTGGGGGCTTTTTCTTATATTGGCTCTTATTACCCCCCATCCCGATTTTTCACACTTGCTGTCTGGTCATCCTAATCCAGCCCAGTATCCTGTCTACCGACAGTGGCCAATGCCAGGTGCCCCAGAGGGAGTGGACCTAACAGGCAATGATCAAGTGATCTCTCTCCTGCCATCCAACTTTTGCTTAGTAAACTCAGAACTTTGATGTGTTTGCCATATAAGTGAACGACCAACCGATTTTTAAACAACTGTATTAAAACAATCACTAATTTAAAACTATGCAGGCTAAACTGTCAAGTATTAGGGATATCAAACAAATGTTAAGAGATTTTCTACAGAGTTTTGGATTTCCTTTTTAAGAACTCAACAACAAGTCAGGCAGGTGCAAAGTGGTGAGTGGACTTACTAGTTCTCCTTCAATACCTAACAAGCTGATAGATCCCACAGACAGTCATAACATATATTAAAAATTCCACCACCACCAAAGAAGCCTTTTTATCATCAAAGTTACTTATCTGAATAACCTCATGGTTTGTTTTGTTATTGTAATTTTGTCTTTCTACCCCACACTTCCTCCTACTGCTTAACAAACAACTAATACATGTGTCTTGCCTTAAGGTAGATAAAACACTCTTTTGGGTAGGAGGCATCTTCCTAGGTGTTTTTACTATGCCTACCGGGGTCTGTGGACACTAGTCATCCACATAAATAAGGCATCCATCTGCAGTTTTACAAACATATGATTTTCATTTTCTTCAACCACATAGATGCCTATTCAAGCGAGAGAGAGAGAGAGAGCGCTAAGATTTTGAAAGAGCTCTGAGCTTCCTAGCATGTCCCTATAGTCATTCTGCAACAATGATGCCATCTTCCAACCACTGTAGCGCATTACATTATTTCCCAGTGTACTGTTTGCTTTTACAATCTCTTTATAAATAAAATCATCAGCAAGTTGTGGCCTACGTAACAGTGTTTGGATACAGTTTAACCCTCTGAGTCTGGTAAGATTTATTTTCTGTTTAGAAAGAACATTAACAAGTGAGATTAATGGTAAGTATCTGTGCTCTTCAAGAGTGTCACTTCTGCATATTGTTTGCAGTGTAGTTGTAGCCATGATGGTCCAAAGATGAGAGAGACAAGGTGGGTGAGGTAGTATATTTTACTGGACGAACTTCTGTTGGTGCGAGACAAGCTTTTGAGCTACACAGATCTCTTCTTCAGCATTTCAGAGCTCTGCGCAGCTCAAAAGATGGTGTCTCGCACCAACAGAAGTTGGTCCAGTAAAAGATATTGCCTCACCCGCCTTGTCCCCCTCAGTTCTGCAAATTCACAGCTGCGGGACTGGCACTTAGCTGTGGAATCTCCTGAAGAGCAGTATCCATTGGGGCCACTTGCCCCTCCCTCTCCCCCCTCTCAGAGCAATGAGAGAATGCAAAGGGAGATGACCCCAAACACCCTGCAATTCCTTCCCTAGTTTTGGAGTTCTTGACCTGAGTTCTGAAGAACTGGGGAACGTGGGCAGGGAAAGTGTGAATATGCAGAGGCAACACCCTCAAAGAACAGTTATTGGTTTTGTAACCTTTTTCTTTGAGTAGCCTCTGCGTATTTCCACTTGCGAGAGATTAGTGAGCAGTACCATCCCCCTCAGAAGGTGAGCAGCAAAGCCACCAAAACATGAATCAGCTCTAAACTGCAAATCAGGAGTACTAGAAGTAACCAGAATTTTGCTCTCCCAGAATAGACTTCAGTGAGGGACAAATTTTTGCTTTAGGGACATATGGAGCTTTAAGCATCAGATTCGCAAACTGTATGTAAAACACAGCATGAAGACATGAAACAGATACTATCTTTGGATTAACTGATACCTTCTGATATCTCTAGGTGAATTAATACCTGCCATATCATAAAAAGGGTATAAAAGATAAATGGGGAAATACAGACAGGATAGTAACCCATATAAAATGGAAGCTGAGAGGGCTTGAGAATGGAAGAGGTGAGGTCACTAACCAAATCACATTTCCCATTTTGGCTACAGTTTATAAGGATTAGCTATTTGGCCTGTATCTCACTGAGTCCCTAGTCTATAGAAATGGTTATAAGGAACACTGTTTCCACAGAGGTATGGTACAGGTGACAGTCTGACCAATAGCAGATCAGAGGGCCCCAAGAGATTCGTGAAACAAAAACTCCAACACCAAAGCAAGAGAGACACCTGCACTGGAGTGAATGCTCCCAGGGCAGCTTAATGAATACAGTTACCCTATAGCACTCATAACCCCATCGATCACATAGCTAAGAAATCCAGTTTCCTTTGGATCTGCCATCAAGACAAAGCAATTATCTCAAGCAACCTTAGCATTACATAGAGTAACCTTCCCAAAAATTAAGTTATTATAAGGTGAGTGAGGACAGTTGCCTTGAGTATGTGAGGGTGGAAGCTGAAATCAAATCCAAGCAGTATGGATGGCAGCATCAGTTCTGGGCCCTGTTCTGGTCAATATCTTCATCAGTGATTTATAGAATGGCATACAGAGTACACTTATAAAGTTTGTGGATAAAACCAAACTGGGAGGAATTGCAAGTGCTTTGGAGGGTAGGATTAAAATTCAGAATGATCTAGACAAACTGGGAAAATGGTCTGAAATAAATAGGATGAAATTCAATAAGGAAAATGTAAAGTACTCCATTTAGGAAGGAACAATCAGTTACACACATACAAACTGGGAAATGACTGCCTAGGATGGAGTACCGCGGAAAGGGATCTCGGGGTCATAGTGGATCAGGAGCTAAATATGAGTCAACAGTGTAACACTGTTGGGGGAAAAAAAAAGCAGACATCATTCTGTGATGTATTAGCAGGAGTTTTGTAAGCAAGACAGGAGAAGTAATTCTTCCACTCTGGTCTGTGCTGATTAGGCCCCAAATGGAGTAGTGTGTCCAGTTCTGGGCACCACGTTTCAGGAAAGCTGGGGAGAGTCCAGAGAAGAGCAACAAAAATTATAAGACCTAGAAAACATGAGCTATGAGGGAAGATTGAAAAAATTGGGTTTGTTTAGTCTGGAAAAGAGAAGTCAGAGGAGACATAACAGTTTTCAAGTATATAAAAGGTTGTTACAAGGAGGAGGGAGAAAAATTGTTCTTAACCTGAGGCTAGGACAAGAAGCAATGGGCTTAAACTGCAGCAAGGGACATTTAGGTTGGACATTAGGAAAAACTTCCTGTCAAGGTGGTTAAGCACTGGAATAAAATTGCCTGAGGAGGCTGTGGAATCTCTTGTCATTGGAGGTTTTTAAGAGCAGGTTAGACAAACACCTGTCAGGAACCGTCTAGATTATACTTAGTCCTGCCATGAGTGCAGGGGACTGGACTAGATGACCTCTCAAGGTCCCTTCCAGTTCTATGATTAGAAGCATGAGTATTACTTGGTCAAAAGTTACTAATTTTCAGGAGGTTCCACTAGACTTCTGACGTAAGTTCTTCTCAGGGTTCAGATTGCTGAAACATTTGATAAGACTCAGGCTGAAATCTACACTGTTACCCCTGGCTGAGGGCAAACATCCAGTGAACAGGAGAACAGATCTAACATCAAAGCAAAAATGTTAGCAGTTTTGTCTTCCAGCAGCCAGTTAGGGTTAGTGATGACATCTTAGCTCCATCACTTGCCCGCAGACAGATCTCCTGAACCAATGGACTCAGATGGAAAACAGGAAAAACAGAGGAATTCCTGATTCCAGTCCAAGAAAGGGGAATCTACCAACAACACCGAGTCTTGTTTGACTGCAGCAAAACTGTAGATAGTGGCTGATGCCCTTGATAACAAACAAGTAGTAGTCAGGATTTACTCCCCTTGCTTAACAGATAATCTGAATCTTAGGTCTCAGTCCACATTCATAGATTCCGTGATCAGAAAGGATGACTGATCATCTAGTCTGGGCTCCTGTATAACACAGGCCACAGAACTTCCCCAAAATAAGCACATCTATGGTGGTACACAAGAACTCTGTCCAAAGAATCTGTCTGGACACTTTTTCCCCAGCAGATGAGTATTTGGTCTTGATCACAAGGAGAAAGTTTTGTATGTTACACAAACGCTCTCTCAACTCAAAACCCTGCTGTGTAGCTTTCATCTCTGACAGAGCACACAAAATCATGAAAAGGCTGGAGAGCAAGGCGAACATCCCAGATCACCAGGTGGAAATAGTACTATAGATAAAGGAATTCCCCGATTAGCAAGTGTTACCCGCTGCATGTGATTCTCCTGGACCTCCAGTACTGGATGCTCAGCACTGAATTGCACAGCATAAGAACGGCCAGACTGGGTCAGACCAAAGGTCTATCTAGCCCAGTATCTGTCTGCCGACAGTGCCAATGCCAGGTGCCCCACAGGGAATTAACAGAACAAGTAATCATCAAGTGACCCATCCTGTCACCCATTCCCAGCTTCTGGCAAACAGGGACACCATCCCTGCCCATCCTAGCTAATAGCCATTGATGGACCTATCCTCCATGAACTTATCTAGCTCTTTTTTGAACCTTGTTATAGTCTTGGCCTTCACAACATCCTCTGGCAAAGAGTTCCACAGACTGACTAACACAGAATTGATGGTGCCAGAAAATCAAGGGTGCGGGACCTTCAGCACTGCAATCAGGCAACACTGACAATTCAGTTCTTTGCAAAATGTACTTGCTTTTTCTGAAATGTTTAAAAAAAGATCAACACAATCAAATTTATGTGGGCTGGAATTGAGCCTTGGAGAATTTATCTACATTTCTATACTCCAGTCATCAGAAGGATATGATAAAATTATAGCAAAATATTTTGTAACTATGAGCACTGTGTAAAATTTATCCAAGTTCCTGCCACCTACAGAGCTATTGGATTTCTCCAAACAGAAGCAGTACCAGAAAAAACATTATCACCAAAAAAACAAACTGGAAAGTGTGTTTAATAGTGATTTGCTGCTGATGTAATGGGGGTGGAGGGAGAAGAGAAAGAGACAAGGCAGAGAAGAAAGAACGGAGGTGTTCCAAAGGGTGCCAAGATCCATTGCTCTCTCTCTCTCCTGGACCTCTCTGCCTGTTCCCCCCACCTCTCATCTTCTGGGACAGGCTGGCTTGGTTTTCTCTTGCAGTAGCAATGATAATCAGAGAAACTGTTATCATTCCTCATCACCCAGCCAAGCAGTCAGCCATTCTACCCATCTCTGAAGGGAGCGCACAGCAGAAAACACAGGATCTGGGTGGACAGGGGTACTACACACTAGGTAAACTCAGAACAAGACAGACAGAACCAGTCACCCAGAATAGAGAAGGTTTCATCAGGGTCTAACTGCAGGTAGGGGACAGAAGCACAAACATGGAGGGAGAATGCACATTGAAGGGAAGAACAAGAATTCTCAGAATAACTGTCAGTGAGATCTCTGACTCCTAAGAATTAAGGGACAAATTTACCACACAAACAATCTGGAAGCAATTAGCTTGTCTTGATAAGAACCCTCTTGAGAAACTTCTGCCTATTTCAGATTTATTAACTCCCTGGTTACAGACAATATTTGCAGTTGCTGATTTGCCAGCAGAGAAAATTAAATATGTTTTCTAAAAATACAAACACTTCTTTCTGTACCAGTTTGCATCGTGACTGACTTGAAGTGGACAGCATGTAAACACTGGTAGAATGACTCAGCAGTGAAATATAATGGAATTTGACATTGCTAGAAGCAATTTTGGGCATGTATAAAGAACAAATCCTTGCCTTCTAAAATGCTAAATGAGTCTGGCATTCAGCGATTCAACAAACTGAGTAATCAAATAAAGATTCCATGCAAGGTAGTATACTTCAAACAGTGTTTTTCCATAAAATGAAAGCCATGTAACTTACTGATTTGCTCTTTCGATTTTAACTCCAGATTACTGGTAAAAGACATTATGGGGGTGCTGCGATTATTTCCACAAACAAGTATTAGGAAATTCAGAGTTAAAGTTAAATTAAAAACAAATCCAAACATGTTAAGGTCAGGAAAGGCACATATTATGCACCCAAAAAACCTTAATTCTCCACTATAGTTATGCCAAAAAGAAAAAAAAAATTAAAGCACCTTCTAAAAATAGTTAATCAAATCTGGGACTAATACGCCCTAATCATAACTGTATACTCATTGCCTGGAATGACTACAGAGCAGAGTTATGGTTGTGGGGGAGAGGGGATGAAAGGGGAGCAGAAAAGTGTGGAGAGCACGGGGGGTGACAAGCGTGAGAGTACCCCATGTGAGGAGAGGAGATTTAATGGCTATACTGAAGACAGAGGGGAGAGGGCAAGGATGTGAATAGGGCCTGGATGGGGGAGAGGTTTATGTCAGGGGAGTCTTGTGTTGGGGACATCCAGGACTTTGCATAGGGTTACCATACATCCGGATTTCCCCGGACATGTCCGGCTTTTTGGTGCTCAAATCCCCGTCCCGGGGGAATTTCCAAAGAGCCGGACATGTCCGGGGAAATAGGGAGGCACAAGCCAGGGTCCGCCCAGCACGATCTGCCGGGTCCGCAGCGCAGCCCAGCTGCCCCAGCTACAATGCTCAGGTGGGGAATGGGGGGGCAGGCTCGGGCTTCCCTCGCGGGCGGGAACCCCCCTGGCCACTGGGGGACCTTTCCTGTGGCCCCGTTGCCCCGCGCAGCTTGGAACCCGGCGCCGCGGGAGCTGTTTCCCGCGGGGACAGACAGGCCAGGGAACGTGCTCGGCGGCAGAAAGGAAGCTGTGGCCGGGGCTGCAGGGACCTGCGCTGCCAAGCGTCTGAAGCCCCCAGCAGGCAGAGGATGCCGGGGGAGCAGGGCAGGCGGGGGAGTGCAGGGGCGGCAGGGCGAGTGAGGAGCCGGGGTCACAGAGACTGCAGGGGCGGGGAGGTGCAGGGGCAGGGCAGGCAGTGGGTGCAGAGGCTGCAGGGGTGGGGGGTGCAGGGGCTGCAGGGCGAGTGGGGGGCAGGGGTCTCAGAGGCTGCAGGGGTGCGGGGTGCAGGGCGAGTGAGGAGCAGGGGTCACAGAGGCTGCAGGGGCAGGGAGTGCAGGGGCAGGGCAGGCGGGGGGTACAGGGGCTGCAGGGCGAGTCGGGAGCAGGGGTCACAGAGGCTGCAGGGACGGGGGTGCAGGGTCAGGGCAGGCGGAGGGCGTGAGGGGTGCAGGGGCTGCAGGGTGAATGGGGAGCAGGGGTCACAGAGGCTGCAGGGCGAGTGGGGAGCAGGGAAGCACTTAGCAACCCCCAACCAAGATCAGAGCAGGAGGGGGAATGCAGGGTGCTCAGAGGAGGGGGCAGAGTTGGGGCAGGGGCTTTGGGGCTGGGGCGGAGCCAGGCCCCCATGGAGTGTCCTCTTTTTTCAGTGTTGAAATATGGTAACCCTAACTTTGCACCCAATAGGGACCTGGGGTTAGGGAGCCAAGGCATCAGTAGAGATTAATAAATAAGGCCAGAAAGGAACATTATACTTTTCCATAAGACCGGCCCTCCTCCACAGCACAGAATTTCAGCAAGTGCTTACTTGCGTCAATCCCGTAACTTCTGCCTGAGCTACACTATGTCTTTTAGAAAGATATTCCATCTGGATTTAAAGATCATCCCATACAACTGCTGCCTCGGCTCCAGAGCCTGCCAAGGTAGTGGGTATTAAGGCACCTGCGGCAGAAAGAGCCTTTAGAAAGCCAGAGACATTGGCACGTACGCTGTGCTCCCCCACAACCCAGGATCCTGCTTTGCATAGTGGCAGTCTGCCGAACACAGAGCCTCTCTCCCGTATGCTGCGTTCCTTCATCATAGATCCCCATTTTGACATTCTGTACCTCAGAGGGAGCACCGTGTAACCCCCATATTCATCATTTGTACATAATTGTGATATTTCATATAAAGCATGCCATGTAAGGTATCACAGGAAAGGCTATGATCTGCTGAAAGCCATTATTCTATCTAAATATGTACATCATTAGCGCATATGATGTTATGAGATTATATTGTATGGTTGTCACTAAAATATGCTGTGAGTTGGGGAATCACCAGATATTAGCTGCCCAGAAACAACAAAGGACCTAACCAAAATCTGGGTGGGGGTCAAACCACCATCGTCCAACATGGGAGTTACAATTCAGTGACTCACTTGCACAAGACCACACCAGAGGAACTGCTCAACCCTGACTGGTGACTTAGCAATGCCAACCAGATATGCCAGGACTTATGTTCTCCAAGCACATGGAATGAGGATATGAAATAGAGGTCAGAGATCGCATGTTTTGTCCTGTCTCTCCCCCTCATCTATGCTGAAGACAACGAGAAAGCGGGAACTGAGGAGACAGGTCCCCAGGCTAACAGGGAGAGCCTGCATATGAAAGACTGTAACCAACCTGCAGTATCCAGTGGGGTGAGAAAAACTGCTTGGTCCAGATGTTGCCTAGTCTAATAAGGTTGAGAATTTAGACACTGTGCTTATCTTTTTATTTTCCTTTGGTAACCACTCCGACTTTTGCCTATCACTTATAATCACTTAAAATCCATCTTTTGTAATCAATAAACTTATTCTAATGTTTATCCTTACCAGTGAGTTTGACTGAAGTGCTTGGTAAATGTGCTCAGTTTACAAAAGCTGGTGTTATGTCCACTTTCCATTGATGAAGAGGTGAACCAATTAAACTTGCATTGATAAAGAAACGGTCTTGAGCAGTGCAAGACGGTATAGCCCTGTGGTACAAGGCTGGGAGGATTTGGCTGGTGCCTCTCTGTGTGTGATTCGTGAGTGGCTCTGGGAGCATTCATGCAATCTGGCTGGGTGAGGGGCTCCACATGAGATTGTACTAAGTGATAACAGCACCTGGAGGGGTTTGCTGCTTGTCACCAGTAAGGCATTGTGAGAGAGACAATCCAGATTGGTGAGGTAAGGGGGCACAGCGGTTCTACAGTCCCAGGTTGCACCCTGGAGATCCCGTCACACCCATCATGCCCCCTCTCTCAATGTTAGAAAGCTGCACCCTGAGGAGAAATGGCCACCATGAGGAAGGCATGGGAGCAGACCAGGGATGTGAGAGTTGACCATAAACCATCGCTCGTGCCCCCAGAGAGGTTTTTCCTCACCAGGAGTCCTGCTTCAATGAACCTAATCCAGTCCATTGGAGTGAAACGCCATGCTGACAAAGCAGTGAACAGTCACACAGACGATGCAAAACAGTAACAGTTAGGGGTCAAGTAATCTACCAGTGAGATGTGTATAACGCAGGGGACTGGACTCGATGACCTCTCGAGGTCCCTTCCAGTCCTAGAGTCTATGAATCTATAACCACCCCCCCTCACTCCACTGACTCATTTCAACCAATAGAATTGCAACATACAAATTAGCTGGAGAAAGTGTCATGATTGTTTGAGTTAACTCTGAAAGCCCAGTTTAAAAATGACTGGAACTATCGCTGGCCCAGTCTATAATTATAATTAGATGCAACAATGGTTAATTTCTTCAGGTGCAACCTATTATTTGTCAGTGAGCTTTATCTATATGATTCACACATTGTAAAGCCCGAAGGGACCACTCTGATGATCTAGTCTGGTCTCCTGCATAACATAGGCAATAGAACTACCGTGAATTAATTCTTGATTGAACTAGAAGAGCTTTTTTAGAAAAGCATCCAATCTGGATTTAAAATATGGATTTTTCAGGTTTTAAGACAATCTCTTAACTTTTAGGATGAGATCTTCACAGAGGCAGATCATACACCCACATCTGCCTACTCTGGGGTTCTTGCACCATCCTCTGAGGCATTTGGTGCTGGTTCTTGTCAGAGACAGGATACTGAACTGAATAGATCTTGGGTCTGATCCCATCTGGTAATTCCTATGGGAAGCCTCTTATCTCATTTAGGATAAGTCTGATGAGTGCTAAATTTCTTGGGCTTTTTTAAAAATTGATTTTTAACAAAATTAGCCGATGCATTTGTAAATTCTAAGAATATTCCTTCTATTTCAAAGCGCTATACTTTTAGGTCAGATAAGCTATATATTATTTCATAGATTAAGAGACTGAATCCCTGTTTGACAAGGAAAACTCAACTCAGCCTTCACTATGGAATTACAACCGGTCTGTCCTAGACTTTTTTCTTTTAAGATTAAATGCTTAAAGGTTCTTTTTTTTTTATTGTTGTCCGTCCCTCTCCCTCCCCCCCACAAAGTACTGAGTTATATACTGGCAGTGCAGAAGCTGTACGAGCACTCATGATTCCCACTGTACTCTTCGGAACAGCACAACCACAGATTTACTATGTAAAAATAAGAGCTACAAGGCCAACGGTTTCAGAACTTGGTGAGGACTACTTACATATTTAGGTATGCACGTAGCCTGATTTTCAGAGATACCTGAGCACTCAGCTCCCACTGAAGGCAATAGACAAAGAATAGATAGGGGTGTGCTATAAAGAATTTACTAGGAGTTCAAAAAGATTTAATAGATTGGCCACTTACTGTATACATTTACATTGCCACATTTCTAATGGCTCCATTTTCAAGCCCAGGGTCAAATCAAATTAACCACTCATGCAAGATCTATTATTTAATACTTTGGAGACTGCTAACAGATCTGTTTCCTCCTAGGTTTTCCATTTGGCTGGAAGGCTACAAAATGCCATTGTTCCAAGAAAGAATAGTTGCATAGCATGTGTAATGTTTGATACATTTATTTTTCTCTTTAAACAAGAAGAAAATTGATTTGTGATCCGACATCAGGCCTTCACGTTATCGGTTTCATAAATAAGATTGCTTTCTAGCAAGATTGAGGCTACTAGCAAGAGGTCTAGAAATGACAATTGTAGTTTTAACGTTTACAACCTTGATTTACATAAAATGAAAGCTTTATACACAGCAGACGATGCTTGTCATGGGAGCTTTAAGATTTAAAAATGCTGTGCTGTGGAAACAGGTGCAGCTATCTGATAAATGAAAATTCCTCCTGATTCACCCACACATCATGAGATTTGGAAAAGATCATTCACATGAGCCTTTCACAACTGCTGAGCATCTTCTGTATTGCTACTGCAGGCAGTCACGAAAGTCATTTTAATGATCTGGAAGAACATTTATTCCTCAGCCATTTTACATTGGTGCTGCTTTTCTTTGATCCTTTGAAGTTTGGAGCCTGGTAACTAAGTCATCTCAACTTAAACATTTTAGTTTTTTCAATTCAGTTTATTGGTTTTAAATTTTATACGATAATTGTCCTTTTCTGTATGTGGATCCATTTTAAGGATTATTTTCCTGCTTTAATACCTACAGTATTTGTTTAATTTTTAAAGCTACACTTGGAATTATTTTAGATACCACTGTTGGGATGCTCAAACTCTCTGGTAGGGCTTTCAGCTAGAACTGACCAGGAAAACCTGAATGTTTTAACTGGTTAAATGTTCAAAATCTCTGAAGATATTACAGACAAAATGATTAAACCACACACAGATAATTCTCCTGTCCAAAAAAGGTAAACAGTAATTAACCTTTACTAATGTTAACAGCTTTGTAGCGATCCCATAATCAGCCTATTGGATAATAACCTGTAGAGTGTAATACCCTAGCCTTATAGGATTTTAACAGAGGATAGCAGCCTTGTTTGAATTACAGAGCATGAATTTTATTATGTTGCTTCTGTAACCCATATGATACTGCAGCATTTCACTATATTGCTCCAGGGGGGGAGACTAGGATCTTAGCTATATATTCTGAGTATCTGCACATGTGCAGAGAGCAGAGCAGAGCAGAGCAGAGCAACTCATCTAGAGGGTCCCAGAAACTTCCAGAACAGGATGCGGCAGTTATTGGACATGCTCTGTAGCTGTTTTGATGCTGTATTATATAAAGTTTTCACTGTGGGCAACCCACCTGGCAGGTGACACCCAAGTCACCCTCGGAGTGCTGATGTAACCAAAGTGCAATGGGGGCGGGGGGGGGGGGGGAAAGAAGTAAAGAAGTTAAAGACAGCTCTATGGACTGAGTGACTGATCGAAGCAAGACCAAAAGATGCGTCTGCTGCGTGGGCTGGGTGCGAATCTCTGTACCACTCTGGGTATGGGTTAGGGCTCTTCCAGCTTTATTTACCAGGGAAGCCCTCCATTAAGATAATGTTTGATCATTAGAGCATAAGGAAGGCCATGCTGGGTCAGACCAATGGCCCATCTAGCCCAGTATGCTGTCTTCCAACAGTGGTCAATGCCAGATGCTTCAGAGGGAATGAACAGAACAGGGCAATTTATCGAGTGATCCATCGCGTCATCCAGTCCCAGCTTCTGGCAGTCAGAGGTTTAGGGACACCCAGAGCATGGGGTGGTCCCCGACTACCTTGGCTAATAGCCATTGATGGACCTATCACTGTGGTATGTTTTATGGACCTACAGGGAAAGCTGGCAGGGGAGCATTTGTTACCCCTAGAGGCTACAGAGCCTGTGGGACTTCCATTGAGCGATCAGCTAACTGGGACTGTATCTCACTTAGAGGGAGAGACTGGGGCAGCACTTAGAGAGTTGAAGGTTTGTGAATTCTTGCCTGACTTAGCTGGGCTTCTGGAGAGATGATGCCCTATAACAAGCTCCAGGAAATGGATATTTTATATGCTGATCCCAACCCTTGCACCACTCTGGATACAGACTACAGACTTCTTGGAAGGACTGAGAACTGCCATTTCTCAAGCTCTGCAGAGTCCAGGTGACACACTACATATTACATTCATGCCAGAAAGGCTGAAAAATGACCTTTGAAAAAAGATCAGAGGGGACGTGCTGTGTTGAAGTATAGAGAACGTTATGCTGAAGCCTTATATTTGAATGTTTGTAACAGAAACAAAAGGTGCAAGTCTGTGCAAGGGACACCAGAAGTTTACTGTCAAATAGCTTTTGTTTAAAATTGATTCATAGTATTTCAAACACTACTTAGAATATTTTATACTATTTAAAATGTCTTCTGTGTGCACTGTCTGATTTACTGAGAAAGCGTATAGTGCTCTCCCTTTGAAATTGACTGGGGTCTATTACCATCCATTTATCAAGGTTTTACATACAATAGCCCTGAGGTTTAACGCTGTGTAATGCTTTCTGACAAGTCCTGAAAAGACTGAACTCTGACCTGTACTTCACCAAAGAGTTATGCTGAGGACGAAGGGGAGTGTATAGTTCTAGAGAATATTGCCTGAGCATTCCCTCCCATCCCTGTCACACTTCCAAAAGCAGTCAAGCCATTAAAGGATGTATCAACTTTGCTTTCACTTTACAATAGCATTAGATATCCCCTCCCTGCTACAAACTAAAAATAGAATTTTGCAAAACAATCAGTATACAACATGTGCTAAACTCTTCCCCCATTCACATTTTCATAAGTACCAAAAAGGAAACAGACCCAAAATAGTGAGTTAAAGCAGAAACAATATTAATGAATTTTTTTTTCATCTCACTGTTTTAAAGAATATGCTGAGAATAAATGCAATATTAGGAATAATACACAAAATGTTGCTACATTTTTACAGGTGCACTGACATGATTTCAGCCTCCAAATATTCTCCTCCTCAAAAAAATACACCATTAAAAAAAAGTCATAAGACTACCATAAAATACTCTTAAAAATCATGTTAATGATCTGACGGGGGGAAAAAAAACCAACCTCGGAGTGAAGACTGAAATATATTCCATCCAACTCTCCCATTATCCATAGTTACTACAGAGATCTGAACATTTTGGATGATCTCATAAACCTTACGTGCCTACTACATAGGTAAAACAAGGATAGGTTAAAGGCAGAGTTTCAGATTTCACTATCAATCTTGTACAGTTAAGATCATTCATGGGGTTCTGTATGGTAGAAGCCTACATTTAGAGAATTCTTCCTGACCTATAAAAATGGCTAGTTTAACATCAGACCTAGATGTAACCTTCTACAAGGCAGGCTGCCATTTCCTAACTGCAGCTCTAACTAGAGACCTTTGCCCAGATATACCAGCCTATGTTAAACTAATGCCCTTTCACCCTATGGTTATTTAAAAGAACATAGTGTTGAGAGAGAAAATAAAGTCATACTTACAACACTGGGAGGCAGCAGTTGGCAATGGTTTCTTCTGGACTTCTTCTGAAAATGAATACTAAGGGAAGACAAAAGAGAGCGCAGACAGATAACAGATTGAAAGTAACCTTATGAAACAGGATTTCCAGAACGTAACAAGCTTACGCTCTGAAAGTATATTGGCATGGGAGGTGTGTGTGTGTGGGGGGGGGGGGGGTGTTAAAGTACAAAATAATATTTTCCTTAATACCCAAATACAGAACATGCTCCCAGAAAAGTAAAAACTGGCACTATCCCATGCCAAAATATCTGTTAATAGCTGCACACAAGGCTTGGGTAAAGTCTTATCTACTTTAAAAGCTCAAGACAAAAAATTTCAGACTTGGGGGCCTCAAATTAGGCACCTAAATCCATATTTAGTCACCTAAAATATAAATGTCTACGTTTCAGAGCTGCTGAGCGGTGATTTCAGTGGAATGTGTGCTCACTCAGAAGCCTGACAATACAGCAATTTATATATTAGATGCCGAAATATGAATTTGAGGTACCCATCTTTGAATGCTCTGGCAGTGCTGGATGTGGGAACTGGGAAAGAGTTAGATAATTAATGTGCCCATTAGTAGTGCAATACCCAGAACACTCTTTCAGCATAGTCTGGAAACATCCAACAACATGAAGGATTTTATATCTTATTTAACACTACACTGGAGTACACAGAGATTACATTTAACCAATTTTGGCTTATTCCAAAAAGGTCTGCTACAGCATTAAAGGTGCTCCCTGGAGATGTTTATGATATTATTTTGGCCGTCTCCTCCCACTGTGGACCAATAATTCAAAAATAATCCAGTGTCTGTCTGAGGCAAGAGACAGAAGATAAGTAGAATACTTTCTAATCCTATTAGGCAAAATGTCAAGAACACAACCCTCACCAGCCAAGAGCTGGGAAAAAGGGCTCCAAAGTCAGTGGAAGCTGCAAGTTTTGAAATATTGATTCGTCAATCAATGCCTTACACTGACCACCAGCAGGGCTATTTCACAATAAATGAGGAAGTAAATACAGGGACGTACTTTCCACTGACTAGCAAGAAGCTGAATAGGTGATCACAATTCATGCAAACTTCTTTATCTACCGAGAATTTGGTGGATCACTAGAAGGCACCTATGTTCCACTGCATGTCTGGCACTAGACTTCCCCTGCTAAAACTCAGCTTTCAACCCAGGAGGTGGGATGTATCGCAGCAGAATTACTAAAAAGTTGTAAGTTCATATGACTTGCTTTTTCACTAGGTTCACAGATACCAAGAAGCCCTAGAGCTATTACTGGAAATGCTCCCTGAAGCCAGAAGAAGCTACATGCAAGCTATTTTTCATCCACTTATACACAGTGGGGAGACTAGGTTAAACAGTTCAAGACAAGACTTAACTTCGGCCTGAGTATTCTCAGTCTCCACAATGAATCCACTAACATACTTAACGGAGCTAAGTTAAAGGTACAATAAATTTCCCCCGAACTTCGACACCCTACATCGATCACCAACAGGACCTTTTAGCAATACTCTCTTGGTAAGTAGAGAAACATGTATTTTGGTTAACACTGTTTACACCTGCGCTTGGAGGAGTTAACAAGTTCCTTAAAGGCAAGAAATTAAGTCCATCAACCGGATGAATATCACCTTGAATAAGACAAGTGTCCTTGGTGTATATTTTGCATAAACAGCTAAGAAACTGAAGTGTTCCTTTTTTGGTTTTAGATAACAACGAATATAGCCTGGGGCAGCACTACTCTCCTAACTGCCTCATCCTGCTGTTTAGCAGAGCCAGAGTTTTACACTTGTTTTGAATCTAAGTACCATGCAAAAATCAATTTCCCCTCAATGTTCACATGCTGCAGCCTCTCAGAGCATGGCTACACTTGCAGATGTAGAGCGCTGAGAGTTAAACCAGCCCTCGGAGAGCACAGTAGGGAAAGCGCTGCAGTGTGTTCAGTGTCAGATTCAAGCGCACTGGCGCGGCCACATTAGCAGCTCTTGCAATGGCCACAGAGAGCAGTGCATTGTGGTAGCTAGCCCAGCAGGCAAGTGGCTGCAACCTGCTTTCCAAATGGGGGAGGTGGGGTGGAGTGTGACAGGGAGTGTGTTGTGTGTATGTGGGGGGAGAGAGAGTGGGTTTTTGGGGGGCTGGGAGCATGTCAGCATGCTGTCTTAAGTTCAGACAGCAGCAGACTCTGCCCCCTCCCCCCCCCACGCCGTGCGCGCGCACACACACACACACACACACACACACACACACCAGCATTCCACACTAATGGCTTGCTTTGTCCTGGAGCAGCATGCCAGCTGTCAGANCACACACACACACACACACACACACACACACACACACACACACACACACCAACCAGCATTCCACACTAATGGCTTGCTTTGTCCTGGAGCAGCATGCCAGCTGTCAGAAACAGAGCTTTGAAAGCGCATATCCACATTCCTACAGCCGATTCCAAAACAATGACAAGAGTGGCCACTTGACTTAAGGAGATTATGGGACGTTTCCGGAGGCCGATCAAAGCGCAGTAATGCAACAGCACGTTCACACTGACACTGGGGCGTTTCCGCCAAGGTGCAGCAAGCATTATGCTTCTCGTGGAGGTGGATTAGTAGGAACGCTCCAGCTGCAGAGTCCAGGCCAGTGTGGACGGGTCGTGAGTTAGGACACCTGGGGCTGCTTTAATGCACTCTAACTTGCAAGTGTAGCCAAGCCCTTATTCTAGCTGGCATTAACACTACACACAAGGGAATGTGAACCGCTCAATGAAAAACTTGTGAATGAAGGAAAACTGTAGTAATGACCTAAACTTAACTGTCATGGAAATTCTGCATAGCATTACAGTACACTCCGGAGCATTTTGGATCAGAATCTTAACTTTAATTATAGTGTTCGCCTGTTTCAAGTGAGGTTTACTCACCTCATCACGATCTCCCAAAGAGTTTATCTGTTCTAGTTTTTTGGTCCAATATCTGGCTTCCTCCTCAGGGATATCTATAGCAACAGCAAAGGCATCAGTCATTCACACCAAATTAGTTATCCGGCAAGTTATTTTTTTAAATAAATTTGTATTTAACAGGAACACTTAAAACAGTGATGACATTCCAAGAAAACAGGATTTTTTTTAAAGCACATCACAAAGACAGCCTTCATTTTGAAATTCACTGAAATGTCCTCTATTAGCATCAAATGTAAAATAAGTTTTAAATAGTAATTTAGTTCCAGGTCTCTGTATGAAAACTTTCTAGTTTATCGCTACCTAACCAAACACAAAACACACACAAAGCAGAAAAGGAGGATGCAAAATCTGACTGTTTATTATAATAAATATGAGTCACTAAAAAAAATCATGAACCAGCTACACACTTGGAAACACAATATGATGTGGTCAAAGGCCTCTTCTCCCAAGTTCTCACCCCTTAGCCCCAGAAGAACAATGCCTCTAACTACCCCTTCCAGAGAGCACATTTTCATTCATGGCATATTAGGGTGTACGTAAGCATCTACAAACTAATACAATCACCCCAGTTTTCCTTTGCAGGCCATAAACTGGCTGTTCTGGGGCAATCGATGTTACCTCAATGAATTATGCTAAAGTGACAGTGTGTTGTTCTGTGCTGTGAAGGTTTAACTTTATGGTAAACTAAACACACTGCTTCCTCTTCTAGAGGCTGAACTATCCAGTTACACAATTAACATGCTTGTGCGTGTCAGCTAGATGTTCGCAGCTGACAGATTAGTACCCCTGGCTTGGGTAACTATTTTCTATTTCAAAATTTAAAACAATAAAAAACATAATGGATTGTGGAATTCTGTCATTTTCAGTGAGGTCATCTTTTTGAGGTGGGGACTGTCACTCGTGCTTGGGAGATGAACTAGTGCAGATATACCCCGCACTGGGGGCCAGATTGTGTGCTCTGAAGGATAATTACTAATATTCATAATGCTTATAACTTTACATTTTCAGGGATGCCGTTACAAAACAAGAGATGGTTACAGTGGTGGAATTCCTTTTTTTCTGTGGCTTGAACCTTCATCAAGCCATAGGCAGCTTCAAGGATGTATTAGGAAATACCATAAACAAAAATGGAAAAGAATCAGCAGTAGTCTGAAATGAAGCTGACCAAAAGCAGCTGGCACGTTCACTAACTCCTGAAGGAAATCTTTAGTGTTAGACTGAGGTTTTATTGCATTACAATAGGAAGTGACAAAACCCTAGTTCAGTTTGTTGCCACAGCCTTTATAAATGTGACAATCTGCAAGGCTAAAGGAGGACAGCTATAAAGTGAATATCCAAGAAATTTCATAAAGTGAAGCTCAAGCCTTTCTGAAAACATCTTGAGAAATGAAAGCCCTGTACTGGGACCAGGATAGTTTTGTTCAACACAATGAAATCTTTTCCAAGGCCTATGGGACACTTTAGAAGTAGACAGTTCCCTAGACCAGCGTTTCTCAAAGTGGGGGTTCCTAGACCATTGTAGGGGGGTTGTGAGATCGCAGGCTGATGGCTGGGCACCCAGCTGTGAAGGCAGTGCCACCCGCCAGCAGCATCAGAGAAGTAAGGGTGGCAACGCTGTCTGACAATACCATGCTGTATAAGTAGGGGCACTGCCAGCAGATCGAGGGACGTGATCATTCCCCTCTATTCGACATTGGTGAGGCCTCATCTGGAGTCCTGTGTCCAGTTTTGGGCCCCACACTACAAGAAGGATGTGGAAAAATTGGAAAGAGTCCAGCGGAGGGCAACAAAAATGATTAGGGGGCTGGAGCACATGACTTATGAGGAGAGGCTGAGGGAACTGGGATTGTTTAGTCTGCAGAAGAGATTATGTAGGGATAGTAAAGAAAGTACTAACTGTGATTCCCACAAGTGACAGTGACCCCCTCATAATTTGTCCCCCATACTTTAAAATCCAACAGTTTCACCAAGTACAAAAACTCTTGGGTCTTCTGTTAAAACTTGTAAGCTACTGTCTGTAGAAACCATTGATTATATCTATCCTGTGAAAGATACTTTATTATTATGTAAAACTTACAAACAAGTTAATTGACTTTGATCTTGAAGTAATTGATACAATGTAAACAAACACTATAAGCCGTTAAGTGACTTTCACTTCATTCAACGGCTCCTAGGACAGCCCCCACCCTCTGTGATTAAAGGGCCGGGAGTCTCAAATGAATTAGCACACACCCCAAAAGTGGTGGAGACAGTAAATTAAAATATGGTTAAGATATGGAATGTATGCTAATGAATGCCTGATATACATGGATGGTTAGGGAGGTACCAGCCTAGAAAGGGAGTATCCATCGGCCAAAGAATGTGTCAAGTGGATGACCAGACAACCCCTGGAGGGTAAACTAGAATCCACCCCATCACCTGGAAGGATGAGAAACAAACTTTGGGGCCACCAGGAATGTGCCATCTGCTGATTGAGTCAGCAACAGCAGAATGAAACAGCTCCCGTAGACTAACATAGGAATTAATTCCTATAAGAATGGACTCAAGACTGATGACTGAGTCTCTGGTTCTGCTGCCAGCCTCCAGGAGCATCAGGTGCACCTGACACAGACTCGGCTCCATCCTCATGACCAAGATACCTGGCCAGTAACTTGGCACGAGCAACTTCGAGGCTGGTAACTATAACACCTATACAGACTTGAATGAATGATTGTGTGAATGAATCTGTGTGTGTGTGTGTGTGTGTGTGTGTGTGTGTGTGTAAGGAATAAGTAGTGATAGGAATAAGTAGTCAAACAACGTTGTTTACTTATCTTTTGCTTTATCATTATATTTACAATAAATGTCGCATCTTTGCCTTATCCCTCTTAATAAGATCCTGCTGGTTTTTATTCTATTGGTATAACATAGAATGAGGGGGGGATTTGATAGCTGCTTTCAACTACCTGAAAGGGGGTTCCAAAGAGGATGGATCTAGACTGTTCTCAGTGGTACCTGATGACAGAACAAGGAGTAATGGTCTCAAGTTGCAGTGGGGGAGGTCTAGGTTGGATATTAGGAAACACTTTCACTAGGAGGGTGGTGAAGCACTGGAATGGGTTACCTAGGGAGGTGGTGGAATCTCCTTCCTTAGGAGTTTTTAAGGTCAGGTTTGACAAAGCCCTGGCTGGGATGATTTAGTTGGGAATTAGTCCTGCTTTGAGCAGGAGGTTGGACTAGATACCTCCTAAGGTCTCTTCCAACCCTGATATTCTATGATTCTATGCCACGCTTACTTCTCTGCAGCAGCTGGCAGGGAGCGCAGCCTTCACAGCCTCTGGCTACCAGAGCCACTCTCCGCTCTGCCTTCAGAGCACGGCGCTCCATGAGAACAAGGCTATTTTGATTGCGTCACTTCCCTAAGCAAGGCCCTTGTTTTCATAGAACATGACCTACCACTAACAGCAGGAAAAAACAGGTAGCGAAAATAAAAAATATAGTACTGTAATATCTGAAATAAACTAATTTGTTAAAATAATGGATCATTTTATTATACAGGGCATGAAGAAGGGAGCTCAAGCTGATGGAGGGTGGAGAACAAGATTTGCAAGTGCAGGGAAAAAAACCAAAAACCAGAAAAAACTACAGTTCTTATTTGGCATTTGGATTTACTTACACTGGCTCAGAAGACATTCCAAGTCCCCAGCATGTTTTGTGCAGTCAAGTTTTGGCCAACAACAGCCTAAAACCAAACAAACTCCAGCGACATTTACAAACAAAACACCCTTCATGAACTTGAGCAACAAAACTTGTACAAAACAGCAACTGTGATAGCCAAAACTCTGGAAGCACCTTATGCTCTCTCACTTTTAACCACCAGGGCAAAGAAGCCTCACCATCACCGAATCTCTTATTTTTCCTGCATCTAAAAAAATGTGAGTGTATGATTGGCAAAAATGCTCCGCTCAGCTGAGCTCTATTCCACTATCAAATGATACAGTGAGTCATTGTACTGAGGATATGTCTGAGGTGGTGGAAAGGATTAAAAAGAGCACATTCTTTTCCTTATAGATGGATGAATCCACCGACGTTTCAGGGGCAGCACAATTAGTGGTCTATGTTCGGTATACTTGGAAAAACAGAGGAAAAGACGACTCTCTCTTCTGCAAGGCACTGCCGACATATACTAGGGAAGAGGAAATATTTAAGCTCTTTGATGCCTTTATAATGGGGGAACACATTAACTGGAACAGCTGTGAAGGGATCTGCACGGATGCCGCGACAGCTGTCTGGTACCGAACGTGGGCTTGTCGGCAGACAAAGTAGCCGCCACAGAAGCCCAGTGGCTTCTGCATGATTCACAGGAAGGCTCTTGCTGGTAGGAGTATGCATCCTTACCTTAAATCAATTTTGAGTCAAGCTGTAGCAATTATTAATTTTATTAAAGCAAAGGCACTGAATTCCCAACTTTTTAAAAGTCTGTGTGGAGAAATGGGTTTGGATCATCAGCACTTATTACTGCGCACACAGGTTCACTGGCTGTCGTGGGGAAGAGTTCTAACATGCCTGTTTGAACTGAGAAATACGGTGTTTGTTTCTGACTCAAGTGGATTCCACCCTGAAGAAGCATTTAAATGGCATCAAATGGTTGGTTGGCATCTCTCTTGTATCTAGCAGACATGTCTGACATTTGTTTAAATGCATTGAATGAGTCACTACAAGGAAATGAAACAAACAAACATTCTCAAACTCAATGACAAAATATATTCCTTTACTAAAAAAGTGAATCTTTGGAAGTCAAGTCGACAACAAAAAATTTCAAATGTTTTCAGCGCTGAACGATCTCCTGGAAATCTCAGCCAGTGATGTCACCATTGGGAATATAAAAACACGTAGCTGAACACCTCCCTACATTCGCACAGAGTATTTCGAAAACTGGGCTCAATTGTGACCTAACCACATGTAACTGCAGAAGAACCCATTCGACTACGAGTTTTCTCCAAATTCAAATGTCAGCTTCAAAGCTCCAGCGGAACTGATTGACATCTCACATGATTCTGTTCTGAAGCAATGATTCCAATCCTAGCCTCTGCTAACCCTAGCCCCAAATAAAACTGCAGCAAGTAGAGTGCTTCTCCCATTCGCAACTACTTACTTATGTGAACCTGTTTTTTCAGTTTTGACATACTTAAAGAATAAACACTGGGCAAAACTGAATGTAGAGGACAATTTAAGGGTCTGCCTCAGTTCCCTGGAGCCACAATTCAAAAAAATTGTGTGCTTCAAAACAGCAGCACCCCTCACATTAACAGTCCAGATACTTGTTTGTATATAGTTATGTATAAAGCCACAATCCTTGGACAATGTTATGATTATTACCACAATCACTGGAAAAGGCTTCCAGCTCCCGCAACTGTGACTTGTTGCCTATTTTTTTTCCCCCCAGAAAATGTGTTCCTTAAAGTCCACATATTTGTTCCTGAGAAATGTTGCTTTATGTTTTTTGAAAGGCTTCAGTGCTTTTGACTGCAGGGATAACAACAACATGCTTCTTTTAATACTCTTATAAGTATGTACAGTAATTTGCTATAACTTTTGAGGGGTGGGGGGCGGTCATCACAGCATGAAATATTTTCAAAGGGGGTCCCAGCACAAATAGTTTGAGAATCCCTGCTCTTTTGAACAGGTTGCACTTTGTTGGCAGATACCAGCACACGTTCAATCTCTCTCCACCTGAGATAAAGAAGCTGCAAGAGGAGTTTGTGGATTACCAGTTGATGTAGAAATCAGCTATCATAGAATCATGGAAGATTAGGGTTGGAAGAGACCTCAGGAGGTCATCTAGTCCAACCCCCTGCTCAAAGCAAGACCAACCCCAACTAAATCATCCCAGCCAGGGCTTTGTCAAGCCAGGGCTTAAAAACCTCTAAGGAAGGAGATTCCACCACCTCCTTAGGTAACTCACTCCACTGCTTCACCACCCTCCTAGTGAAACAGTGTTTCCTAATATCCAACCTAGACCTCCACCCCTGCAACTTGAGACCATTGCTCCTTGTTCTGTCATCTGCCACCACTGAGAATAGCCGAGCTCCATCCTCTTTGGAACCCCCTTCAGGTAGTTGAAGGCTGCTATCAAATCCCCCCTCACTCTTCTCTTCTGCAGATTAAATAAGCCCAGTTCACCCAGCCTCTCCTCATAAGTCATGTGCCCCAGGCCCCTGATAATTTTCAATGCTCTCCGCTGCACTCTCTCTAATTTGTCCACATCCTTTCTGTAGTGGGGGGCCCCAAACTGGATGCAATACTCCAGATGTGACCTCATCAGTGACGAATAGAGAGGAATAATCACTTCCCTTGATCTGCTGGCAATGCTCCTACTAATGCAGCCCAATATACCGCTAACCTTTGTGATCAATGAAGTTGGGGATAGCTCCCTTTGCTGGACACCCAGACAGCCAGTTAGCTGTAAAATCCCTCATGGTAGCTGTTCTCTGCTTGCTTTACCCGTAAAGGGTTAAAAGTCCCGCAGGTAAAGAAAAGGAAGTGGACATCTGACCAAAAGAGCCAAAGGGAAGTTAGAACTTTTTTAAATTGGGAAAGAAACTTTCCCTTTGTCTGTTGTTCTCTTTGGGCTGAAGAGACAGGCAGCAGGAATGCTGTGTAAAGTTTGAACCAGATATGAAAACCATCAGATCATATCTAGAACTACTTTTAACAATCCAAATAAGTAAGTAAATTAGGAATGTTTAGAAAGACACTATTAGGTTTATTTCTGTTTATTTTTTTAAGGCTTGTGAACTCCTCTTTGCTAACCCCAGACGCTTTTGTTTGCTTATAACCTTTAAGCTAACCCCCAAGAAAGCTAACCCCACAAGAAAGCTANTTTGTTTGCTTATAACCTTTAAGCTAACCCCCAAGAAAGCTAACCCCACAAGAAAGCTATTTTGGGTGCTTAATTTTTGGAATTGCTCTTTTAAAATCTAGCAAAAGCCTAAATTCCAGATGTATTTTCTTCCTTTTTGTTTTTAAGAACAGGATTGGATTTTTAGTGTCCTAAGAGGTTTGTGCATGTTGTTTGATTACCTGGTTGCAACAGCTAATTTCCTTTGTTTTCTTTTTCAGCTCTTCCCCGGAACAGGGGTGAAAGGGCTTGAGGGTACCCCACAGGGAGGAATTCCCAAGTGCTCCTTCCTCGGTCCAAGGGTTTGGGGGTTTTTTGCATTTGGGTGGTGGCAGCGTTTAGTGGCAAGCCAAGGTCAGAGAAAAGCCCTGGGAGTTTAATACAAGCCTGGAATGGCAAGTATTAATTTTTAAAATCGTTGTGAGCCCCCACCTTCTGTACTCAAAGTGACAGAGTGGGGATTCAGCCGTGACAGCCTTCTTGGCAACAAGGGCACACTGCTGACTCATATCCAGCTTCTTATCCACTGTAATCCCCAAGTCCTTTTCTGCAGAACTGCTGCTTAGCCAGTCGGTCCCCAGGCTGTAGCAGTGCATTGGATTCTTCCGTCCTAAGTGCAGGACTCTGCACTTGTCCTTGTTGAACCTGAGATTTCTTTTGGCCCAATCCTCCAATTTGTCTAGGTCACTCTGGATCCTATCCCTACCCTCCAGCATATCTACCTCTCCCCCCAGCAGCTTAGGGTCATCCATAAACTTGGTGAAGGTGCAATCCCATCATCCAGATCATTAATAAAGATGTTGAATAAAACCGGCCCCCAGACCAACCACTGAGGCACTCTGCTTGATACTAGCTGCCAACTAGACATCAAGCTGCTGTTCACTACCCGTTGAGCCCGACGATCTAGCAGCTTTCTATCTACTTATAGTCCATTCATCCAATCCATACTACTTTGGCAAAGCTTTTGATACCGTCTTCCACAGTATTCTTGCCAGGAAGTTAAAGTCAAGATATATCACATCCACCGCTTTCCCCAGATCCACAGAGCCAGTTATCTCATCATAGAAAGCGATCAGGTTGGTCAGGCATTACTTGCCCTTGGTGAATCCATGTTGACAGTTCCTGATCACCTTCCTCTCCTCCAAGTGCTTCAAAATGGTTTCCTTGAGGACCTGATCCATGACTTTTCCAGGGACTGAGGTGAGTGACCGGTCTGTAGTTCCCCGGATTCTCCTCCTTCTCTGAGCTATTACTTAGTGTGTAATGGAATGAGGCAGCACTACAGACTGACACAGATAACACCTCTGTGCAGTACAGGATGGACATGGTGTTGCACATCTTAGCCATGTCAAAAGCCCTAGTGGTTTTCTCAAGTTCCCATTACTGTCCAGGTTTGCCCGGCTTGTCTTAGTGTTACTCCACTCAAATTCAGGAGAAGAGAGAGTGTTCAGTCTTGTTTGAAAGAATAAGACATCATTCAGACCAAACCTTGGACTAGATAGAATCACAGAATATCAGGGTTGGAAGGGACCTCAGGAGGTCATCTAGTGCAACCCCCTGCTCAAAGCAGGACCAATCCCCAACTAAATCCCCTAAATGGCCCTCCTCAAGGATTGAACTCACAACCCTGGGTCTAGCAGGCCAATGCTCAATGGGATACAGTCCTCTATTATCCAAGTGAAACTGGCAACTCCTCAGCCATGTTTCAAGTTTGAGCCACCAAACCAAGTTATAAAAACAGCAAAATGGGCCGCATGGCAATATAACAAAGCACTATAATAAAACATTGTATTAAATGAAGAAGATGTGAAACCAAATTAGATATTAAAAGAAATGTGGAATCTGAACCCTTTATCTATGGTTTGTTAGCTTCAAATTAAATTACTTTATTTTTACATTCATTAAATGTATTGTTTGGTTGTGTTTTATTTTAATTATTTAATTTTAATTTATTTATTTTGCATTTATTTATTTATTTTGGAATCTGATTTTATTTTAGCTTACAGTAAATGAGCAACAATATACAAACCAAGTATTTGTACTGTAAAGTGTTTTTCAAATGGATCATTAATATGACATAGTGATATGCAAAATACACACATTGTTGTATTGACAAAAGAGTTTTCTTTTTTGTTCAGTTTATATAAAAACAGGGGTTTGGGTTTTTTAATATTACTCATTTTGTCCACTGACTGTGCACCTAATCAGGTAATAACAATTTTCGGCCTTAGAGATCTCCACCCATCCAGGTTTTTGTTCCAACCAGCAAATAGTTGTTTTTCTTAAAATCCACTGGTTTGCATTGCATATAGAATTCTCACATGCCTTAGACTTTAGTATGAATTAGGATATTTAAGTGTTTCATATGCAATATTAAGCAGTGTACATTTTAAAACTATTAAGTGCTGGTTTGATTAAAAACCTGGACTGTTGGATGTTGCCAAGGCCTAAAGATGAGAGTCCCTGACGTAAGCAATGACCTAACACAGCACCTGAAAAGTCTCACTCAGCCTTGAATCTCACTCTTTGGGGCTGTAAATCTCACTCTTAAGGACAGCAAACCCTTGGAATCCCTGTAAGCCATGAGCTATTGCTAGGCAACTCCAGCAATGGGCTAGCAGACCAACCCACAGACATTAGACGCCTGAAAGGAAAGACTAAAGAAAAAAAAAGAGCAGAGAGAGTCTGTTTGAACAGAGAGAAGCACAGAACTGTTGCTTCATCTACATGGTAGACAAACTGAAGTACAGTGATTATTAGCAGCAGGACCATGACCAAAAGTTTTTATCCAGGATGTAGGGCAATGAACCCTAAAAGCCTTCTCAAGATGGCAGAGGTGAAAACCAAGGAGAATACCTTAAGTCTAGCAGCAAGAAAAAACACAACACGCCTTTTGCTTGTTAAAGCAGTGTTCCTTCTGGGGTTCTGCAAAGTCTTCAAGAAAAAAACATTTCCATAACGCCGAATGGGTGACCCAGACATGATACAGAGAACAGAGTCCTATTCCTTCGGTGCAAATGTGCATTGTCTGTCTAAAGTAACTAATGGGAAATGAAGGAATAGAAAAGGAAGAAAGTGCATTGTCCAACAAAAGTAGAGCACACTCCATCTTCTCTTTTTGGAAAGCTGCTAACTAAGGGCTTTGCTCAAATTTACCACATGGTACTTAAGCAAGCAAATATGCTCACACACCCACACCTCACGCCATTCTTATCCATTTTATTGTATTTGGGAGATCTTCACCTGGGGAACAAAATGAGATGCACATTCCCAGGAGATATTTAGGAATATTGTCTCTCTTCTCAAAGCCATTATATTCTCTGCTCCCACAAGGGGAGATCTCGCCCCCACCCCTTGCTATTTTTGCCTTTTCAGCCATTTTCAGTATCTCCTGTGGCAGGCCTAACTACAGTACATTGATGGGGGGAAACCTAAGCTCAGAAAAACAGTAGTGCTGTTTACTCTGATAGGCAGAGGGTTACTCAGGAAACAGAAACCCTGAAACCACTAAAGTTGATGCTCAAAAATCCTGCAGTTTCACAGAAAGTTCGTATTTCAAGTTTGAACCAAGGAAACATTTAACAAGAGGTTCACCTCATGCACTCAGAATGTATGGCTGGATTTCAACATGATAAAGAAATACATTACTTACAAGGATTTTAGAAGGAGTCTCATTAATTTTGTATTGTAAATTTAGCTTGTGTCTCCACATGTTCTCTAAAACTTAACTATGATAAGCATTCTTGGAAGAAATACAAACAAATGAATTAAGGTAACTGAAGGAGAATGGATTTTCGGGTCATGTACTTGACACAACCTAAATTGATTATTACCTGCAACAGCTGACTGAACCACAACCACTTAAAAGAGCACAGAGTGCGGCTGTAGCTGCTTGCAGACATCAAGCGGTTCAGAGGATCTCTGAACTCAGGAGTTGGCAGGTTAAATGAAGGAACAAGTATTTCACTTTTTAAAACGTGAACAGACTTAAAAGGGATTTTCTAACTGTTTGGGATTTTACATTTGTAAAGTCAAAAGAGAATTGTAATTCACTTATCTTCACTTTTCTGTTATAAACCCTGCTCCTCAGATATTTACGTTGTGCTCAAAGTTAAAATTGTGGTGGATTCTCCATCACTGACCATTTTTAAATCAAAATTGCATGTCCTTCTAAAAGATCTGCTCTAGCAATTACTTTAGTGAAGTTCTCTGGCCTGTGCTCTACGGGAGGTCAGACTAGATCAGGGGTGGGCAAACTTTTTGGCCCAAGGGCCACATCTGGGTGTGGAAATTGCATGCAGGGCCATGAATGTAGGACTGGGGTGCGGGAGGGAGTGTGGTTTGCAGAAAGGGGCTCAGGGCAGGGGGTTGGGGCACAGGATGGGCATGAGGAGTGCGGGAGGGGGCTCAGGCCAGGGGTAGGACACAGAAGTGCGGGGTATATGAGGGGGCTCAGGGCAGGGGGTGGGGTGCAGGAGGGGGTGAGGAGTGCAAAAGGGGGCTCAGGGCAGCAGGTTGGGGTGCAGGATGCAGGAGGGGTCACAGGGCAGGGGTTGGGATGCAGGACGGGGGTGCAAAGTGCAGCAGGGGGCTCAGGGCATGGGGTTGGGTGCAGGAGGGCTTCAGGCTGTGGGCTCCGGCCCGGCACCACTTACCTGGAGTGGCTCTGGGGTGGCATCAGTGCGTAGCAGGGCTAAGACAGGCTCCCTGCTTGCCTTGGGCCCCCGCCACGCCGCTCCCGGAAGCAGCCAGCACCACGTCCCTGCGGTCCCTGGGGGAGGAGGGTGCAGAGGGCTCCGTATACTTCCCTCCCCTGCTGGTACCTCCCCTGAAGCTCCCATTGACCGCGGTTCCCTGTTCCTGGCCAATGGGAGCTGCGGGGGGCAGTGCCTGGAGGTGAGGGCAGAGCACGGAGCTCTGTCCCCCCCTCCTCCCAAAGGGCCACAGGGACATGGTGCCGGCTGCTTCCAGCAGCGGCGCGGGGCCTGCGGCGTCACGGGTGTGGCAATCCCGCAGCCCAGATCCAAAGCCCTGATGGGCCAGATCCGGCCGACAGGCCGTAGTTTGCCCACCTCTGAACTAGATGATCACAGCGGTCCCTTCTGACCTATGAATCCATGAACCTATGAATTATGACACCTGTGTTAAGGCCTAAACTTACTCTGATCTATTATAATTTAAATTAAATAAAACAAAACATTATGCATTACATGTTTGCTGCCAAAGTTTTAAAGAAAGTCAAACTGGTAGAAACCACTAACCACTTAATCAATTTGTCGAAGTGCTATTTCTGCTTTTGACAACAGCAGCCTCTTCTGTGGGTGCAGAGTTTATGTAACTAGTTCAGTTTAGTAATTAGGACATTCAAAGTTAAACGACAAGAAAGAGAAAGTTACTCACTTTATAGTAACTAGAAGTTCTTCAAGATGTATGGTCCCTATCTGTATTCCATTGTGGGCATTCATGCTTTCCATGCACCCAGAGTTTGAGAATTTTGAAAAGCACTGTCAGTCTACTCACGTGGGAGAAAATCTTCGCAAGCATCTTGGACTGCCCGCAACTCCAGAATGTTGATGGACATCCCAAGAGGCCAGGATGCACAAGTACCCTGCACTGTCCATGTGAGCTCCCCAGCTTAAGAGGGGGGCATCTGTAACAATCATCCTGTCTGGTGAGGGAGAAAAAGAAGGGAATACCTACACATACTTGATGGGGATTCTTCCACCACAGTAGAAGATGATGATGATGGACTGTTTGGGGAGTAGACTGTTGGAAGCCACGCCTGCAGGCAATGAAGATGGTGTCTTGCAAAAGCATGAAGTAACATGGACCAAGAAATTCTTTTTGATGTTTGTGGGTTGTTCATGACCTGATCTATGAGGTTATTCATCACTTGGAACCTGCCCATCAGCAGATAAGCCCTTGCCATGACTGAATTGAGGGACACTCCAATGAAGTCTGTGTTGGAGTGAGGACACAGACTTTGACCCCTAGGAAAGAAAGGAGCTGAAGCATTACTGATGTTGACTCAGGCTTCTTGATGTGTCTTGGCAGTGATAAGCCAGTCATTGAGATACCGCAAAGCCAGAACACTTGATATGGGCTTCTACTACTGAAAAAATCTTGGTAAAGTCCCTGAGGAAATAGCAAGTCCAAATGGGAGCACTCTATTGAAAATGATCAGGGCACACCATGCATCTGAGACAACATCTGTGAGCGGGGTGAACGTCCACATGAAAGTACATGTCCTTCATATCAAGAGCTGTAAATCACATGCCCTTTTCCAAGCATGGGATTATAGATACAAGTGTGACCATGCAAAATTTCTGCTTGGAAATAAAATGGTTGAGATGGCAGAAATCGCAGATGGATCTCCAGCACTCTGCTTTTTGGATACTAAGAAGTATGTTGAGTAAAACCCCTTTTCTCGGTGCTGAAGAGGTACCCAACTCCATTGCTCCACGCTGTGGTTGGAACTCTCTCTTGTTTGAGAATCTCCTCATGAGAAAGGCCCCTGAAAGTGGGCAGGGAATGGGGGCTTTGGAGGTGGTCAGATGGTAAATTCAATTGCATAACCAGAATGGATGATGATTAACACCCACTTGTCCGTTACTGCACTCCAGTTGTGAGAAAAGATTGCTAGATGACCCCCAAAGGATGTGTGGGAATCAGCAGATGGCAGCATCATTGATTTGCAGCTCTCAAACTCCCATCAAAAATATTGGTTAGATTGGGTTGGGTGATGCTGTCACAAAAAGGGCAGGGAAACGGATCTTCTGAATGCTTTGCTTTTTACAGGGTGGCTCATAAGGATATTCGTAGCAAACTGTTGAGCCAACGGTCTAGGCTGATATGACTGTCTGTGGAGTTCTCTCTTTGGGGCAGGTATATATATTCCCAGGGAGCAGAGGGTAGCCCTGGAGTTCTTTAGAGTGTGTGAGAACACATCTGTCTTTTGGTTAAAATGATGCCTTCCACTGAAGGACAGGCCCTCTGCAGTGTTCTGGACCCCTCTGGGAAGCCACAAAGTGTGACGCCATAATTCACGGCACATCACAATGGCAGTTGCCATTGATCATGAAGATGTATCTATTGCATCTACCACTGATTGAAAAGCAGTCCTGGCGAACAACTTGCTCTCCTAAATAATAGCCTGGAATTGAGCTCTATCTTGTTGCATAATATGTGAATTTGGAATAGTTCAGGTAATCGTACTAAGCCAACAGTTCTTGATAAATAGCTATTCTGAACTGAAGGTTAGAGGAAGAGAAGACCTTCCTTCCCAACAAATCTATGCGTTTACCTCTTTGTCAGCCAGGGTAGATCAAAGGGTGTTTCTGTCTAGATCTCTCCATTGCAGCCTAGATAAGCAAAGAGTTAGGAGCAGAATAAGAAAAGAAATTCCCTTTGGCTGGGACAAAATAGCATTTTTCTGCCCTGTTAGCGGTAGGAGTGCAAGTGGCTGGGGTATATCTGTTCTAGCTGGTTCCAGAATGCCTCCTTTAAAAGGAAGAGCTCTCTAGCTGGATCTGGAGAACTGTAGGATGTTGAGGTGTTTACACTGAGGATACTAACTATGCAACTATTCCTGCAACTGTGTGTGGTCACTGGGGAGGGGCAGGGGGATACTGGAGCGACTGCTTCATCTGGAGATTATGAGAACCATCTTGTTAGTACTGGGGGAACCACCAGATCCAGTTCATAATCTTCCTCTTCCATGGGTACAGAAGGAAGCTTTGGCTGTCCTCTCGCAGGGGAGGCTGGACTAACTCCCTAGTGGATCACGTTAACTCTGTAGGGTGGTACTAATCTCACCATCCTCAGTATGGCCAGTAAGATGGGTCAAAAGGTGGTTGTCGAGGCATGGTACCGCACAGAGTGGGGTACCAAAGGCTCTGAGGCAGGTACTGAAGTGGAGGTTGGTTCTAGACTAGTCTAGGAAGGAATGTCTCAAAGGAGAAAATATCAGTTCCTCATGTGGTTTCAAGTCCCCAGAGAAAGAAAATGCCAATTCTGAATCCATCAGCAGTACCAGCAATTCTGCTGGAGGGAAACCATGGCTGGACGATGGAATGGGGGACAGACTCTTCCCATAAGCTGCATCTCCTGGTGGAGTCAGGACCTCCCTTCTGAGGAAAGGATTTGATGATGATAGAGACTGGGGATCTAGGACAGAATAACATCAGGTGAAGCATAAGACTCTGCTCTCCCTGGAGTACAAGGGGACCTGTCCATTTGAACCAGCAGAGCTGGTGCAGCTGTTACAGTTTGTGCCACAGTTGGGCAAGGTAGAGCAGATACCAACGGTGGTTGAGGCTTCAATGGTTGCCCTTTGTCAGTGCCCTTGGTTCTCAGTGGTTAGGGTTACTAGGCACCGAAGTACCATTGCCGCTGGAGCAAAGTCTGGTACTGACGGACACCAGGATTTGTGGGCTTACAAATCATGACCCTGAAGTTTAGGATGTTCTAAGTTCTCATGGGCTGAGTGGGAAGACTTGCTCAACTTAGGCAGGGCTGAATCCGACTTCTCTGAAGTGGACTTAGAGAAGGATTTGCTCTTGTGTTTGTGAATGCTCCCTGCCTTTCTGACAAGACCCTGATGGGGGAATCTTTGGGAGACGACTCCCTCGCTCCTATGTCAGACTTCACAGCAGGAGGCACACTCCTGGCTGATCCAGACCCATGTACAGCCAGGGTCTGACTGCGGCATCATCGCTTTCTCCACTAAGTGCTTCTTAAGACAAAGTTCCCACCCCTCACGGGCACGAATGGGGATACTGCACCATGCTGCAACAAGGGCTTCCCTGACGCAGTACAGGCGGCGGTGGGTGTCGCCAACATAGAAGAAGCATGAGCAAGAACCACAAATTCTGAAACCCTGAATCCTGGGCTTAGTTCAGAACCCATAATGCATTACGGGGGGGAAAGGGGTAGGAAATTCCCCGAGACAGAGGTTCTGACCGAGGACATGAAGTAGTAAGATGGAACTGGAGAGGTGGTCAGTCTGCTCCGCCCTCTATCTCCTTGGTTGAGGCATGAGAAAAGCAAGGGCACATGAATGGACCAACAGACAGTGATTTCAAAATTCTCCAACTCTGGGTGCACAGAGGACATGTGTACCTGTAGTGGAATACGCATAGGGACCAGCACTTGAAGTACCTTGTTTTCTCTTCCAGTCTGAATAAAATTTAGGTGTGAAAGAATGAGCTCTGCTAATTCTAGAATCTTGAAGGACATGGTGACAAGAAAATCAGTTCAATTCACTAGCTATAAATATTTACTTCATTTAATAAATCAGTTTTAAATGAAAAACATGCTTTGATAATTTTTTTTCCTCATGTGTCCAGCATAAGGTAATTTTATTTAACTAATTAAAAAAAACTAAAATGCTCAGGAGATTTAATTGCATTCAAATTCCCAAATAGAGCTTGACACTAATCATAAGTAAAAAATTAACCTAGTAATTAAAACACTTTTCAACATTTTCTAAAATAAAGTAAAAATTAAGCCTCAGAATAAATGTAAATTGAGCTTTATAACAGCTTAAATAACTGTGTATAAATACAGCGTATCCTGTTTAGCAAAAACAAATATAGTATAAAGGCTATATTTAGTTGCAAATCAATGAGTTTTAATGGTTACAAACAGGTGAGAATCAACCTCTCTTTAGGAAAATAACTAAAAATGCAAAACAATTAAAAATGATTATTTAAATCAAGTATTCCTGCTTGCTGATATAAATCTTGATTAAAATTGATTATTTAAATCAAACCACCCTGTCAGTGGCTAGTTTTCTATAGGCAATGTAACATGATGGGTGTTCAGGAGAAGTTTTCATGATGAGAGGGTAATAACCTTCCAGACCAGATCCCTACATATGGCAAAGACAAGACCATTTAAAGTACAGGGCAGCCTCTCATGCTGGTCTACTAAGTCAGAAAGGAATGTCTATTATATTTATAAAATATTATGTTCATTCTGATCTGCCTCATCATTCAGCTATCATCTTCGAGCACAAAAATCACACTCAATAAGGCTTTCAGAATATGAAAACTTGACAGATATTAGAGCCTCAAGGCTGAATCCTGAGTCCTGCTTACCATAGGAAAGGGTACGCAAGATGAATACTGCTTAATTTGGCTCTACAGCAGAATGGCCAATTCTGAGGATGGTTCTCCAAGTGCCAAAGATCGTGCACAAACAATCTCTAACCAATCTGCAGGCTCATGGTTCAGTGCTACTCAGCCCAGAAGAGAGCTCATGCAAAGGAGTCAAACAAAATAAGAGGTCACCTTACACTGATGAACAAGTTTAAAACGCTTAGCAAGTTCAATCGGATAACCAAGGAAGCAAGAGCTAAGATTGTCCCTATGCCTTTAGCATTCCCAACAGCCCATTATGGTTGGGGAGGAAGTAGCGTAGTCCTATGTTTATACAGACCACTAAAATATCTAAATCTTTTCTAATCTAGCTTCTCTCTGTAGATATACTGTAACTTCTTTATGACTGATGCTTTTGCTCTAAATTAGCTGATTTTTAACATTCTGTAGTTTTTATCAGATGCATCTATACAGCTGAAAAACTGCTCCTATAAAAAAGTTGGTTATTCCTGTGATGTTGGGTAGATGAAATTAAGCTAGGATACAAACAAAACAAACATCCAACTTTATTTACGAACAGACAGCTGTAGATGGCACTTGCACTTCATTAAGTAAATTGCACAGCTCTCCAATTCATTGCACCATTTAGAATGAATAAACTGTCAGGTAAGTGGTTTGAAACGTGCTCCCTGGTTCAAAATGAAGCGTCTTGTGTCACACTCCTGAAACACCTAAAACAACTACTAGCTTTAGCTTGCCCTAGGCTAAAGATTCATGGCACAAAGAAACCTTCAGATCCCTCTTATTTATGTTGAGCATCTAGGTAACAAAAAATTTAACAAGGAAGCTGTCATATGAAATTTCATCTGCAGTTAGGCTCAGAGCACTACACATGTTCTATGTTCTAATATATTGTTATATAAACAATGACGATATAAACAGAACTCCATTGAAATGTTATCCCTCAGATTGTAGCATTCCAGTTAAGCTACCAAAATACAACTCACCAAAAGGTAACTCGAATCTTGTATCCAGCAAAATTTTATGGGGAGTTGGCTTTTTGGTGCCACAGATCTCATCATGCTTCATTACGACCTCTGCCTCCAGCGTAGACCATTCTCCAGGTCCTTCCTATAAATTAAAAGCCATGAATTCAAGTCCCTGGTCTGACGATCCTTTATCCTGGCAGTCATCCTTATATAATGAATTCCATTGGATATTTGCTGATGTAAGGAGCCCAGGAACAACCCAAAAGGATTACTAAGATTAGCAATATACCCTGCTAGTCTTTACTTCTAAAAGTTAACGCAGTTTTCGGTTTGCCATATCCCACTGCTGACTACTTCCCCTGGAGCTTTGGCTGCACAAATTCTGCAGGATCATTTAAATGCTTATACCAAGATAAGGAAGAGAGAATTTAAAATGTAACTGCAGCAAACCTACTCACATCCGATGGGAATTTTGCATAGAGTATTCAATAACAATCACTGAGGAGAACTGGGGCTCCTAAGACAATTTAGCACAAACAAATTTGTGGGGGCTGGGTTCCCCCTACCTCCTTTTGCCTATTTTCTCCTATTGCCAAAGTTAATTACCATCTCCCAGCTCTATAATATCCAGCTCTGTAAAATCTCTCTTTTAAATAGTGTACATACACTGTGCTCGGAGCTACGTAAATAAATGAGTAAGTTTAGACCTGCTTTCAGTACTTGTGACTTGAGTAGCTAACAGAAGAATTTCAGAAGTTAGGAAATCCCCGTTACATCGCAACCAACACTACTCATAGTAAACAATGTTTTGTGGCTTTATTTAGGGAATCTGCAGGTATCCTCTAGCATTAAAAGTATAACTCCAAAGGACAAGTCCTCATGCCACCAGGTGAAGGTCAGAGTGTTTGTTACAAAGGTGGCCCATAACAGTCCCTATTTTGAATACAGAGAGATTTCAGCTGTTAGCATGCTATGCAGTAATATTTTTACAATTTTTCCCATGAGTGTTACAATTCTAACAAATCAGTTTTTGAGAGGTCTATAGGTGAGCTATCAAAGCTATACTTTCTTTACAAAATTAGATCTTTTTACATTTGTAGAACTGAGACCTCAGAAGCATGTACAGTAGATTCAATTTTTGTTTGGCTTACTAGTGGCCTCTGTGATCCAAAAATACAGGGCCCCTTCCACACACTTCCCCAAGTTTCTCAGAAGCACCAGTAACTTGCATACAGTAGTTATGTGCGCCATGTGGCTAGATTAGAGGCATATTAACCTTGACAATGCACTTTCACATTAGTGTTATGTGCTAGCTAACCTCATCAGACTGCCGGATGGCCTTAAGTGCAATCCACACAGTCCCGACCATAGTGTCCCAGATCAGCCCTTTGTTCCATACTTCAACAATCAGGCCCAGGTCCAGCCGACTGATCTCACTGCAAGGAAGAAAAAAAAGCAACATTTAAGAGAAAACTAGAAGGTAGTTGTAAACTCAGTTTTTGACTTTAAATGACAACCATTTGCACACAAGGGAATAAGTAATCTCAATTAAGCTACGGTAATTTAAAAGTATTAGGTGGGTCTGTTATATCTCTTGAAGGAAATTACTTATATGCACCTTTTCACAGACTACAGCCTTTTTCCAAATGCAGTCATCTATCCATTTGGTGGACTTGACACAGCTATAAGGAAACACGACATGACACATGGAGTGGGATCCTGGGCTGGAATACAGAGAGGTGACTTGGTTCTCTGTATTCCTGGGCTGGTTCTCTGTGGGCCCCCTCTCAGGCTACATCTACACTACCTGCCTGAATCGGCGGGTAGAAATCGATCTCTCGGGGATCGAATTATCGCGTCTCGTCGGGACGCGACAATCGATCCCCGAATCGACGCTTGTACTCCACCAGCAGAGGTAGGAGTAAGCGCCGTCGACGGGGGAGCTGCGGAGGTTGATTCGCCGCCGTCCTCACAGCGGGGTAAGTCAGCTCCGCTATTCACGTAGCTGAATTTGCGTATCTTAAATCGACACCACCACCACCACCACCCCCGTAGTGAAGACGTAGCCTCAGTGTGAAAGCATCAGCCACTCCCATCCCTAACAAAGGGAAGAGTCATGCAATTCTCAGCCAGTAGGGGTCTAGTAGGGACATGTAACCTTCATATGCTGAGTTTGGTCAAGACCTTTGTTACCAGGAGTATAGATAGGAATAACTTCCTCCCTGCCCCATGGGTAAAGGGAGCATCTCTCATCAGTACATCTCTTCCTGATGTATCATCCCAACATAGGTAACTTGTTTAGACTACTCTCTGGCATGCCCACTTGAGAGAAAGTTAAGCACTAGCCCCTAAATCCAACGACCACTTTTGTGTCCTTTACCAATACATTCCGCCTATAGGTGTCATACTTGTCATTCCTGTAAGATAAGCAGCAACTCAGGAATGCTTTGTGGAATATTGTCCTATTCTAGGCTTCCCAGCACAGGAGGAAAAAAATCCAATGCACCTTGCTTTTTGTGAACAGCAAGGAAGGCTTACAATCTGAGTCAGGGACCGCCTTTTGGAATACGAGGTCTCTGAAGGGCTCATCTTCAGAGCATTTTTGTACAGCTGCAGTTCTTTTGAGATCAGATTTCATGGGAATGCTGCTCTGCTACATGAATCCTTTTGCTAGGCAGAATGCATCCACATTTAATGTTTGTCAAAGGAATTTGGAAGGCTTATAAATAGTTACTTGTCCCTAGATTGCCACCAGGCTAAAGAGTCTTGTGAATTATTCACTGATTTATTCATCACCCAGATACAGATCAATAATTGTACAACTGGAGACCGCAAACTTCAGGGTCCTCTGAGACAGTCTCACGTGAAAATATGCTACAAAAATACTGTTGAAACAAAAGTAAACCCTATGCCTGCAGCAAAGTAAGTGGACACCGGTTAATATCCAACTTTCCCTTCCAGTTCCACAGCTTAGGTTCTTGACCCAGGACAGGCAGGCTTTCAGTTCAGCAGTGTTCAGAGTAGCATTTGAGTGAGGTATAGGCGGTATTTTTTAAAACTGAGTGCTTATACTAACACAAATGGTTTCCTGTAACTTCTTGCTCTGTCAGTGCTGTCATACAAATGATCAGCTTGTTGCAAGTAACTTGGTACTTGTCCCAACCCAGAGAACTGAATTCCAAACAAAGCTCTCTACTTAGCTTCAACGTACAGATCAAGAAATCAAGAGCAAAACCCCAACCAACTTCTGTTCAAAATTCTGAGGCACTAGTCAGTGAACCATCTTGGGAGGAATTTCAGCGAAATGAACTGCTTTGATGGCTTCAACTGTGTCTCCCTTTCTCCATCTACTGGTTAGAGGACGAATAATTTCAAACCAGAGAACAGACAAATCAAGAAACATTATTTCACATCAAAGTTATTTTTCTTCCTGACTTAAAATCTAAAGCTTTAATGCTGTTTTAGGGCTACAAAGAAAGTAACCAACATTCATATTTGCAAAGAGAAAGCAGTTTTTGCTTTGTCTGTGATGTCCAGCAGTTTAAAAGCTACTTCCAAACTAGAAAACGCTTCCAAAGACGAAAGTGGAAATGCTCTGTCTGGAAAAAAAGCAAATCTCAAATATCCCACATATAACACTGCCAGAAGCTGAACTGCTACCTTTTACAAGGCATTTTAGAGCTATAAAAAATACTAACCACCCTAACTAGTTTTATCAGTCAAGGAAGCACCTCTAATTTGTTCTGCTATTTTAGAATGCCTTTTTGGACAGGTCAATGTGGTACACTTAGCTGTTAAGGGAACCTTTCCTTGGGGGAAAGAAGCTACAATACACCTTATCCAGCTTCATAAAACAGTACAAAATTAGAGAACCTGGGTTGGTAAATAGCAATATCAACATAAACAAAATTTATTTCTCTGGGACCAGCGTAATATACAGTAGATATGTATTGCAACCCATACTTTGTGCCATGTGGAATGTTTTCATGACAGAGCAATATCAGGACCACTGTCCCATTGCCTGGGTGAGGCTGTGAGCAACATGGTGATGTTGTTCAGCCTTCGCTAGCATTCTGCTTTTATGTTCCCTAGCAACTAATTGGGAGTGGCATAGCAACCTTAGCGCAGCCTGTCTGTGCTCCTGGCTGCAAGGGAGAGCAGCTCTGGTGGCTGTCATAAGTAAAGAAGATGAGATTGCCACTGGGTGAAAACATTAATCCAAAATGAAGGTGTGTGCCCCTTAAGTCACCCTGGTGAGCCTGGTGTCTGCCCCAGTGGGCAGGGCTGGAGGTGGTATAACCATGCCAGAGGAGCTGCCCACATGCGGTACTGGCTCCTGTGAGTGGTGGCCTGACATGCTATTGCTTTCGCCACTGCGGTTCCCGGAAGAGCCCTGCAGCTCCACAGATATAAATTTGGAGCTGCACAGGGCTTTATCTGTTTTCAACTGTCCATAAAATATGGCTTTGGGAAGTCACATATCACCCATATGTACAAGGTGACCTGCCCAGTGAAGCTGCACCTGTAGGATTAGGGATTCAATGCTAATCATACAGCACTGGGTCCAGGACTTCAACATTTGGTATCCTGTCTGACCACCTGATGTTAGAGAGGAGAGAGACACAGCACATGTGAAAATGTTCCAATTGCCTGCTACAGAGTGTCCATGTTTTACAGCCAGAGAGGAACAACACTGATCATGGCATTATTAGATAAAGTGCTGTCAAGACAACAAACTTTTTCTACCACATTAAGCAGTGTATCAACTGATTTCAGGGGCAGCTTACATACCAAAAAAGGATGGTTCAGTGGTTGGGAACTAGCATGGGAGCTTGGAGACCCAGATTCAATTACCTGCCAGTCAGACTTTCCATATGACTTTAGAAATGGCTTAGTCCTAGAGGACACCAGACAAGGTTTGCCAGTATAGCTACACGCGAACCCTCCCAGTGTAGACACACATACCAACAAAAAAGTGCTTATGCGGGTATCGTTTATGCTGGGGATTGGCAAGCAAAAACAAGCTATACTGACAAAAGCACTTTTTTGCCAGTATAACTGCTTCTACACTAGGGCTTTTGCCAGCATAGCAATGTTGTTTAAAAGAAAAGTCACAGCCCTAAAGGACAGTTATGCTGGGAAAAGTTTCTTGTGCAGACCTACCCTTAGTCTCTCTGTGCCTCATGCATGCTTCATTGGTGTTTTACCCCTTTGCTTAATTACAGAAGACTACATTCTATGTGAGTGTTTACACACACGCCCTTTACACACTGATATACACTGTCTCAGCCATACACAGGGATCATATCACCAACCACAGAAACACAGCCACCTCCAGAGCAGATCACAGCAGATATTGATTTTGGGCAAGTCATTTATTCTGTCTGCGCCTCTATTCCTCAAATGTATAGTGAGGACGATAGCCCTGCCCTGCCTCCCGGGAGTGTGCAGAATAAATACATTAGACATTGTGAGGCATTCAGATACGATGGAGATGGGAGTCATACAAGTACTTAGTATGGACATGTGTACATGAAAATAGAAGCATTTATCACCACTAGCATTCATCTCTTGGAGCCAGCAGCTGTATCATGTTCCACTGTCGACTGCCGCACATGCGCCAGGAACAGAGAACTCCCAGACTCAAAATGCTTTTGAATAAACTTAATAAACTCCGACCTAGAAATCAAATGAGAGGGGCAGGAACAAGTAGCATACTTTCAGCCCTTCTAAAAAGAATGATCCACTGATTAATCAGTGAAAAACCCAGTCATAGTTAGATATCCAGTAATGATCCAACTCCAGGTAGATAAAAAAAAAAACACAAAATACCACCACTTACGCTTGTGCACTTGACCCAAATATCCGCCTGGCCAAGTGCTGTGGGTCCCATTTCACCCAATCACACTTGTTAGGGGGCTTCTTTTCTTACGCTGCCTCTGCTGCTTAGCCAAAGACTTAGCCAAAAACAGGGCCTCAAACTGTCACAGTAAAAGGCCCCGACACCAGCAAATGGCCATTTTAATGTTTTCTTTTCTACCTCTCTAACTAGCTAAGTGATAAAAAATACACCTACATTCTTAAAGTCTAGGCCTTTGCAAATAGGCCTAAATACCTACATCCTAACAACACTTCTCTGGCCTTTAGCTTCTCCCTATACAATGTCTGTCTTTGGTCCTGATCCAGCAACTGGTTCTGTGCACGGAAGTCGATGAGAATCTGCCCACCCAGATCTAGTCAAAAGGTTGGGATCCTAAACGGTGAGCTCCTTGGGAAAGCAGCCTGTGATTGTGTCTGTAAAATGCTATGTACACTTCTAGATCTACCTAAATAACTAATGCAAAATGCTACACAGAGAACACAAAACCGACTTCATAGTAGTTGTAACTAGACTATAGCTATGTTACTCCAGTGGGTGGACAGTTGGGCAGCACAAAATGTGTGATTCTCTCAAGAACTGCAGATCGCGTTGTGTTACTGCAGATATAAGGGGGTCTGAATGGGCTTTTCCCTGACATCTAGTGATGAGCTGGGGGGAAAAGACTTCAGGAGCAGACAGAGTTCACACAGACACGCCTACTCCGCCTAGGTGTGCAGCAGAAGAAGCTGCTTTGCCAAAGAGATCAATTTTGGCTGTGGGTTACAAATCACTTCAGTATTTGAATGCAGGGATAAAGAGATATTGTTATCCTTACTGTATGAGTAAAGGGCAGCAGAACTGTACTTAGCACGCACTCATTGAGAGAGGTCATCCGAAACTGAACCTCACTTGCTAAGCAGGGAGTAGGGATGTCAAATCCTAGTGAAGAAGAAAGTGGGTGGGGACAGGTGTTCTGACGTGGTGGTGTACACTTTGCCCAAAGAGTCCTAGATGCCATTTGATCTGCCCCTCTCCATTTAATGACAGAGCTGACTGAACTCAATTGAGTCTCCTTGTTTTTGTCTGGTGATTCCTAGAGCTGACATCACTGCTGAGCTAGGAGCTAAGCCTTAGACCTTGAGTGGGGACAGCGAAAGACAACACAGAGACTGCACTGGATGTGAGGTTCCCCACTACCTGCTGAAATCACCAAGGCCTAAGTTAAGAGGAAGAAGCTCAGAACATGACATCGCGGGAGCAGGGCCGGCTTTAGGCCAATTCAACCAATTCCCCTGAATTGGGCCCCGCCCCTAAGAGGGCCCTGCACCCAAGCCCTGGTACAGCGTACCAGCAAGAGCCGGTGTGCTGTACCCAGGTGGGCCGGCATCCCCAGGGGGCAATTTAAAGGGCCTGGGGCTCCCAGCAGGGGCTAGAGCCCCAGGCCCTTTAAATTGCCACTAGAGCCCCACTGCTGGAGCCCTGGGGTAGGGCCGCGGGGCTCTGGGGGCTATTTAAAAAGTCCGGGGCTCCCGTTGCTTCTACCGCCCCGGCCCTTTAAATAGCTGCTGGAGCCCCGCTGCTTCCCCAGCTCCTGCTGCTACTGCTACCCTGGTGGGGGAGGGAGGAGGAGGGGGCACTTACCGTACAGGGTGGGCTGTACCCACACCCTCTGCCCGCACCAGCCCCGCACCCCCTGCCCTGCCCGAAGCCAGCCCGTCTCCAGCCAGCCCCTGCCGCACCCCCTGAGGCCCTGCCCAAAGCCAGCCAGCTCCACACACACCCCTGCCCACACCACCCCTGCATCCCCTGCCCTGCCTGTAGCCAGCCCCATACCCCCTGCCCTGTCTCCAGCCAACCCCTGCCGCACTCCCCTGCCTGAAGCCAACCAGTCCTGCACTCCTCTGTCTCCAGCCCTGCCAACCCATGCCGCACCCCCCTGTGGCCCTGCCTGAAGCCAGTCAGCCCATCCCACACACCCCTGTCTCCAGCCAGCCCCGCACCCCTTGTCCTGCCTGCAGCCAGCCCCTACCTCCAGCCAGCCCCTACCCTGCCTCCAGCCAGCCCCATGTCCAGTGGTGCCCTACAGTTCCCAGGGCAGTATCCCTGCACATCTGCTTCAATGAGGGGGGCAGGGAGC